>NC_060124.1:141871393-142062440 GCF_021461395.2 Schistocerca americana | reverse complement strand
GGGAGGGAGGGAGCGGCGAGAGACGGAGGGGAGGGAGGGCGGAAGGGAGGGAGGAGGGGGGAGCGGCGAGAGAGGGAGGGAGGGGGCGGCGAGAGCGGAGGGAGGGGGCGGCGAGAGAGGGAGGGGAGGGGCGGCGAGAGAGGGAGGGAGCGGCGAGAGAGGGAGGGAGCGGCGAGAGAGGGAGGGAGGAGAGGGAGGGGGAGGGAGGAGAGGGAGGGGGAGGGGGAGAGAGGGAGGGGGAGAGGGAGGGGGGGAGGCGGGGGAGAGGGAGGGGGATAGGGAGGGGGGGAGAGAGGCCAGGGGGGAGCGGGAGGGGGGAGAGCGGGAGGGGGGAGAGTGCGGAGGGGGAAGTGGGAGGGGGAGAGATGGATGGGGGGGAGAGAAGGCGGGGGCGGAGGGGGGGAGAGGGAGGGAGAGAGAAGAGGGAGCGACGAGTATTGGAATAGGGCCAGAGAAGACAGGGAGTGGAGGATGACAATAGCGTACAGATTTACTCTGTGCGAAAATATAGTACATAGACGTATGAAACTGTAAAAGATTATGAAACAGTAAAATTATAAAAGTGGAATTATACGTGAGGGGTTCAATAAGGAACACAACTCATGTCTTGGCTAATATAGATTGAAAAAATGCGGAGTCTGTTGTGGGACACAGTCAATATTCCCGCTTCAGTCCGTATATTTTCATGGAGGTCCGATAGGTGGCGGCCATACAGGTAGTCTTCAAAAAAGACTTCTGTAATGGAGGTGCATTCCAGGCGGAAAACCAGGGCATTGAAGTGCTTCCGGAATGTCTATGGAGAGCTGGCAGTGAACAAAGAACGGTGAGTCTTTGGGGAGGTTCCTATCATGGCAACAAGGTCGGGCAAACCTTTCCGCTCCCACAGTGTGCCGGCCAGCCGCACACAGATGCGACTCCTGCAATGTTGGAACGTGCAGACACTCTCATTCGAACTAATCGACGGATCACAAACACCTCCCTGCTAAACTGGGACGTCTGTGTTGGTAGTGCTGACATACTCGTACGCCAGTCGCACTCGAAGATGTGTGCCCGCTTGGTTCCTCGCCGCATAACAATGAAGCACCATCTGTTTGGTCCAATGAAGGATACACTCCGCGGGAAGCAGTAAGTCTAGTATGGGGAAGTTATTGATCCAGTAATACGTTTGCTTCGACGTCGACCAGTAGAGTGGCACCATGCGACCATACAAGCCTTGCCACTAAGGTGGCTTAAGGTCATCGCATTGAATGGAGACCATCTTGAAAAACAGGCTTTTGTAGCCACAGGAGAGGGGAACAATACAGTGTACCTGCTTTCAGAAAAAAGTGTTGCATTGCTTACTGAACGCCTTTAGTATGAAGCAACAAAAATTACACGGAAAATTATGCGACAATTACAGTTATACAGCACCCATGTCAGTGGGATGTCCAAGTTATTTCTACATTAAGATCGGTGATCATCTTGTCTAGTTATAGAACGTGTTGAATGCTTGTACACGAGATTTTATAGAAAGTGATGAACTTTCGCAGCTGTTTCCCTTCCTGCTGAAAAAATAGCATGTAATATTTCCGACATGTATATTTTGGTCCACAGATGAAGTACTGATGAACACCTAAGCTGTATCACTGTGTTATTGAGACTGCTACAATAGCCCTGTCACGAAGAACAGAGTTGGTCCAAACACGTCACCACAGGTGTAGGCCGTGAACAGACAAACAGTATGTCACTGCTGTGATTAAGTTGTACAGGGGCGTGGGAAGAGGAGGTTGTCTTGGGACGTCCGTGCTACGTTGTTTTGGGCCGGTCCTTTCCTGCAGCTCGATAATAGCGTGTAGGAGGAAGTGACGAAACACAGTTTGGGGACTTTTTTGGCACCGTTCTGAAAACGTGTGCTTCAGACTTAATCGAAATCGGAATAATTTACCGTGAACTGAATGACCGGCCGACAAACTTACGTTAGGCAGCGTTCATTTAAACCACAACTTTTCCGACCACGTCGGATACAGCAATAAAATGTAGGCTAAACCCG
This sequence comes from Schistocerca americana, assembly GCF_021461395.2. Taxonomy (NCBI): domain Eukaryota; kingdom Metazoa; phylum Arthropoda; class Insecta; order Orthoptera; family Acrididae; genus Schistocerca; species Schistocerca americana. The sequence goes on along the minus strand of NC_060124.1, from coordinate 142,060,411 downwards.
CGGCTTAGTAAAGTCACAGAAAACCATGCATGAGAAATTTGCATTGAATGAAGATTTTGTACTCCTGATTAGACGAGAGGTGAAGTGTCTCCTCTTGCCGCCATAACAAGACAGAATAGACGACGGTCTCTTTACCCGCTGTTCGCCGTAATCAACCAACATTATGGTACTTATACGATGAGTAACCCTTATCTCAAGAAACTCGAGGTGACGTCCGCAAACATCTCCTACTATCTATCTGCGGAGCATTCATTAAGGAGAGAGTAGTACTTTTATGATTTTGTTCATAGTTGTCGTTTTTCCAACAACTATGGTATATTCTTTTCAAAATAAAATCAATCGTCGGGTGCATAATAGGAATATTTTATAGCACTTAACCAGTTTCGACAGGTTAGTCTGTCATCTTCGGAAGCCTACAAAACTTAGAAAAATACAGATCATAAGAACATGGCCACACATGTACGTAAAGTACAAGAAGCGTATTGCAATAAAGCTAACTCAGTATTAGTTTATAACATGGATGGGCAGACGTCAAATTTCGCATTACTCACTTCTTGTACATTACGTCTACGTATGGTCATTTTCTAATCATCGGTATTTTCCTAAAATTGATGGACGTCAGAAGATGACAGATCAATGTGTCGAAACCGGTTAGCTGCAATAAAATAGTCCAATTGTGCAGCTGACGATTGATTCTATTTTGGAAAGAAACACAGGTAATGCGAGCTATCTGAATCAGTATCAAACAAAGAAATAATCAAGTTCTTCAAATACCAACTGCTGAAAATACTACATCTTCTGAGCTAACTTTCGCTACAACGAACAAGACGTATTCCATACGCCCGTATTTAAAAGAACACACACACATCATTAGTGTGCGAAACTAGCAGGAAGCCATACGGCCAAGGGGACTGAAATTAGGAATGCATAGTTTTGGACACCAATACTTCCCCTACACGTAAGTCTCTTTGTTATTTTTTAAATTGAAGTAATTTTGTCTCATGCCGTTCTCTGTATGTTGACATATTGACTTATTAAGTTTTGGCTTTTTTCAGGAACAACTATGGAGAACATTTTTCGTGACAGTTCTAGAGGTGTGCAGTGTGATTTACATTAACAAGTAAACGCAGATACCTTCGACGGTAGCAGGGTTAAGTGTTCGATAAGAAAAAGTGCATATACGCAACGTTTACGATACCTGGTTGTTGGAAACCAGTAACAGGTCTTCGACTTGTCCGTAGATCTGACTACAGTAATTCGCAACGCTGCCATTACTGTCCACGGGTGGCTGCACAAACACGCGCAGCACTATTCCACAAGCCTCGCAGCGTGGCACGGCGCGGAATGTAAACAAGGCGTGCACTTGGCCCGGTAGCTGCTGCTGCCGCCACAGCTTTGTTTACCGTGCCGTCTGGCAGCAGCAACGCAAACACGTGCGGAATGAAAGCCGCAGTTCAAGTTCGTCAGCTAGATGTACGGCTCTCGCGCTGTTTATTATACAGAGTTTACGGTTTTCTCAATGTTTCGGGGTAACCTATATGCACGAGGGATATTTCGGCGCTCTGGAATAAATTGCTGTCCCAAACGGCGTTTTCTACTTTTTGTGCATTACGGAATTTACTCAGGCGATGCTTTATTCCGGAAGGGAGGCGCTACCCCGTGAGAAGTAAGTGTGAGGTACGATGTGTTAGAGTAGGTATACATGGTGCAAGTTTGGGAGGGGTGGGAGGGGGGCAGGCTTCCGTATATTTATACACCACGAACACAAATACAGACACAATTTTCGAGATTGATCTGTAGCAGTAATGATGTAACTATCACTAATTCGGTTTCGAACCCGCATTACCTGTGTTTCTGTGAAAACACACTCACAACAGAACAAACGCCTGTAATATGTAATCATTTAAATGTGTGGCACAAGACAGAGTAATGCAACAACCCGTAAAGGAAACGTGTACATTTTTATCACAGTGTGTTCAACCTATTCCGTCAATGTACAGCACAGTATGTAAGATATGCAGAACTATTGTCTTATCTGTACTATACAAAATGCCGACAACCATGATTACGGTAGACAGTACAGCGACGCATCACACCTATGCACGTTCAGATTCCCAGTGGTTTGACGTGCTTCCGCGGCTGTGAAAATTCTAGCAACCAGGTCCATGAGAGTAATGACAAAAAAAAAAAAAAATGGCTCTGAACAGTATGGGACTTAACATCTGAGGTCATCAGTCCCCTAGACTTAGAATTGCTTAAACCTAGCTAACCTAAGGACATCACACACATACATGCCCGAGGCAGGATTCGAATCTGCGACCGCAGCAGCAGTAGCGCGGTTCCAGACTGAAGCGCCTAGAACCGCTCGGCCACATGGGCCGGCAGAGTAATGACAGGAGTCTCGTTAACTGGGCTCTTTACACGTTCTTCACAAGATGTCCACTGGTTTCGTATCTGGTGACTGAACTGCTACTGCAAACAACCCGTTGCTGCCCGAATGAAATGAATACTTGTATACTCTGCGACGAGCCACCGCAGACCTCGTATCCTTTACACCAATATACTCACAAGGACAACTCCCCATCGCACCAGTTATGTTATCATAATTGCCAACAAAATGGTTCTATTCCGTACTAACTGAAAAAATGCTATCATGAACAATCAGCTACCGGCTAGTATCCGCTACGATTACAATCCACTGTATTAGAGGGTCATTACAACTGAAAAATGGAACAAGCACAGAGGAATACGCCCACATGCCCGCAACGTATGATATCTTACATGACAGTTTGACTATAACGTCTTCCGTACATCATTAGTATGAGATATCGCAGTGGCACGGATTGAGTCAGGTTAGAGTTGCTTTGTTGGTATATACATATTATTGTATTCATGCGTTTATCCCATCTGATACTAAACATTTATCATTATTCTGGTTAGTTTTAAGATGTCACAAACCCTCAAAAAACGCTGTGCATGAAACTTCCTGGCAGTTTAAAACTGTGTGCCGGACCGAGACTCGAACTCGGGACCTCTGCCTTTCGCGGGCAAGTGCTCTACTAACTGAGCTACCCAAGCACGACTCACGCCCCGTCCTCACAGCTTTACTTCCGCCAGTACCTCGCCTCCTACCTTCCAAACTTTACAGAAGCGCTTCTGCGAACCTTGCAGAACTAGCACTCCTGAAAGAAAGGATATTGCGGAGACATGGCTTCGCCACAGCCTGGCGGATGTTTCCAGAATGAGATGTTCTGCAACGTTCGCAGAAGAGCTTCTGTAAAGTTTGGAAGGTATGAGGTGAGGTACTGGCGGAAATAAAGCTGTGAGGACGGGGCGTGAGTCGTGCTTGGGTAGCTCAGTTGGTAGAGCACTTGCCCGCGAAAGGCAAAGGTCCCGAGTTCGAGTCTCGGTCCGGCACACAGTTTTAATCTGCCAGGAAGTTCCATATTAACGCACACTCCGCTGCAGAGTGGAAATCTCATTCTGGAAACGCTGTGCATGTTAATAAAAACTGTGTAACATGGTTAAAAGTTTTACAGTTTTTGGTTCAAACTGTTAGGGCATTACGAAGCAGGAAAACATGGACTGATTGAGACTACCGTAACTAGGTGCTAACAGTAACCCAGTCCATTATAATGCAGTATGCTACCTCCTGATTTTTTGATAATTATAAATATTATTCTCGAGTCAGTATCCCTTTTCTCAACAAATGCTAATCGTACAGGAATGAATGAGCTATCGTTTGGAAGGTTCTTACCCGGCTTCTCACACTGCATACCGATTTTGCACTAAAACTTACCATTTGTGGAAAATTTTAACATATACTACTGGCCATTAAAATTGCTACACCACGAAGATGACGTGCTACAGACGCGAAATTTAACCGACAAGAAGAAGATGCTGTGATATGCAAATGATTAGCTTTTCAGAGAATTCACACAAGGTTGGCGACGGTGGCGACACCTACAACGTGCTGACATGAGGAAAGTTTCCAACCGATTTCTCATACACAAACAGCAGTTGACCGGCGTTGCCTGGTGAAACGTAGTTGTGATGCCTCGTGTAAGGCGGAGAAATGCGTACCATCACGTTTCCGACTTTGATAAAGGTCGGATTGTAGCCTATCGCGATTGTGGTTTATTGTATCGCGAAATTGTTGCTCGCGTTGGTCGAGATCCAATGACTGTTAGCAGAATATGGAATCGGTGGGATCAGGAGGTTAATACGGAACGCCGTGCCGGATCCCAACGGCCTCGTATCACTAGCAGTCGAGATAACAGGCATCTTATCCGCATGGCTGTAACGGATCGTGCAGCCACGTCTCGATCCCTGAGTCAACAGATGGGGACGTTTGCAAGACAACAACCATCTGCACGAACAGTTCGACGACGTTTGCAGCAGCAAGGACTATCAGCTCGGAGACCATGGCTGTGGTTACCCTTGACACTTCATCACAGACACGAGCGCCTGCGATGGTGTACTCAACGACGGACCTGGGTGCTCGAATGGAAAAACGTCATTTTTTCGGATAAATCGAGGTTCTGTTTACAGCATCATGATGGTCGCATCCGTGTTTGGCGACATCGCGGTGAACGCACATTGGAAGCGTGTATTCGTCATTGCCATACTGGCGTATAACCCGGCGAGGTGGTATGGGTTGCCACTGGTTACACGTTTCGGTCACCTCTTGTTCGCATTGACGGCAGTTTGAACAGTGGACGTTACATTTCAAATATGTTACGACCCGTGGCTCTACCCTTCATTCGATCCCTGCGAAACCCTACATTTCAGCAGGATAATGCACGATCGCATGTTGCAGGTCCTGTACGGGCCTTTCTGGATACAGAAAATGTTCGACTGCTGCCCTGGCCAGCACATTCTCCAGATCTTTCACCAATTGAAAACGTCCGGTCAATGGTGGCCGAGCAACTGGCTCGTCACAGTACGCCAGACACTACTCTTGATGAACTGTGCTATCGTGTTGAAGCTCCATGGGCAGCTCTACCTGTACACGCCATCCAAGCTCTGTTTGACTCAATGCCCAGGCGTATCAAAGCTGTTATTACGGCCAGAGGTGGTTGTTCTGGGTACTGATTTCTGAGGATCTATGCACCCAAATTGCGTGAAAATGTTATCACATGTCAGTTCTAGTATAATAGATTTGTACAATGAATAGCCGTTTATCATCTGCATTTCTTATTGTTGCAGCAATTTTAATGGCCAGTAGTGGAAGAGACTTTTAATCATACAGGCAAAAGGGTACACGATGGCCAGCTTCATACTTACATATTACGAAGCTAACTTATTAATCACGAATAAGAGACTCCCTTTTGACATTATCTTATTACAGATGCAATTTTATTTGTTTTAAAGTACTTAATAACTAGCTGTCAGGGAGTAGTGTCACCTTGGCATCGCCAATGGTCCTTCCTTCATGGGAATAAGCTCTAGGTTATTAAGATTCTCCCAGCGGCTTGGACGACCGCCGGATGGAATTCATTTTAACTAGGTTGCGTATAGGGCACTACTTTTTTAACCATCGCCATGTAAGTGGCGCTCCCCCAACATTTTGTGCACATTGCGCCCAAGTTTTAACTGTCCGCCATTTCCTGGCGGAATGCCCATTTTTTAACTGTTTACGTTCCCGCTCGGGTTTGCCGTCTGAGGTATCCGCCGTTTTAGCGAAAACAGTGGAGGACTGACACCTGTCAAGAGTCACATGACTTCTGGGAAGAGGGAATCCTTGGGTTCGTGAAACAGTGGTGTCGCCGTGCTCAGGCCTCTGGTTATTAATTATGAATAAAGACTTCAATTATACCCACAGTGTTGTTTCATAGATTTTCTTTTGAATAACCCCCCTCATAATTTGTCTGGTCAGTTGTCAGCTGTGCCAACACCTCTCGGTGTGGTGTGTGCGTATAATTCACAGGGAAAACGTGGCACGGCAGTTTCTCGTCGCGGCCTTCCTCACTTCTCTGTACTTACGTTAGCGCCGCCCCACACCGCCTCGCCGCGCAGGCAGGCGACAGCGTGCGTCGCCCCGACGAGCAATTCGACTCCGCACTGGCCGGCCGCTGCAACGACCTGCGAACAAGGTAGCAAAGTGCATATTACGTTCACACAGACGTCGTCTTGTCTAACTTTCTTTGTGCTGTCAACGTATACATATAGTCAGAGGTTGTAAACTGTCTCATTCTGAAAGTCTACCATAATACATATCGAATACATACATACACATTGTTAAGAGTTTGACAGAGCACTGAAAGACCTTAGTCGAAACAAGGCCCGCGAGTAGACAACATTCCATTAGAACTACTGACAGCCTTGAGAGAGCCAGTCCTGACAAAACTCTACCATCTGGTCAGCAAGATGTATGAGACAGGCGAAATACCCTCAGACTTCAAGAAGAATATAATAATTCCAATCCCAAAGAAAGCAGGTGTTGACAGATGTAAAAATTACCGAACTATCAGTTTAATAAGTCACAGATGCAAAATACTAACGCGAATTCTTTACAGACGAATGGAAAAACTGATAGAAGCCAACCTCGGGGAAGATCAATTAGGATTCCGTAGAAATGTTGGAACACATGAGGCAATACTGTGCCTACGACTTATCTTAGAAGAAAGACTAAGGAAAGGCAAGCCTACGTTTATAGCATTTGTAGACTTAGAGAAAGCTTTTGAAAATGTTGACTGGAATACTCTCTTTCAAATTCTGAAGGTGGCAGTGGTAAAATACAGGGAGCGAAAGGCTATTTACAATTTGTACAGAAACCAAATGGCAGTTATAACAGTCGAGGGGCATGAAAGGGCAGCTGTAGTTGGGAAGGGAGTGAGACAGGGTTGTAGCCTCTCCCCGATGTTATTCAATCTGTATGTTGAGCAAGCAGTAAAGTAAACAAAAGAAAAATTCGGAGTAGGTATTAAAATCCACGGAGAAGAAATAAAAACTTTGAGGTTCGCCGATGACATTGTAAGTCTGTCGGAGACAGCAAAGGACATGGGAGAGCAGCTGAACGGAATGGACAGTGTCTTGAAAGAAGGATATAAGATGAACATCAACAAAATCAAAACGAGAATAAAGGAATGTAGTCGAATTAAATCGGGTGATGCTACGGGAATTAGATTAGGAAATGAGACGCTTAAAGTAGTAAATGTGTTTTGCTATTTGGGGAGCAAAATAACTGACGATGGTCGAAGTAGGGATGATATAAAACGTATACTGGCAATGGCAAGAAAAGTATTTCTGAAGAAGAGAAATTTGTTAACATTGAGTATAGATTTAAGTGTCAGGAAGTCGTTTCTGAAAGTATTTGTATGGAGTGTAGCCATGTATGGAAGTGAAACATGGACGATAAATAGTTTAGACAAGAAGAGAATAGAAGCTTTCGAAATGTGGTGCTACAGAAGAATGCTGAAGATTAGATGGGTAGATCACATAACTAATGAGGAGGTATTGAATAGAATTGGACAGAATAGAAATTTGTGGCACAACTTGACTAGAAGAATGGATCGGTTGGTATGGCATATTCTGAGGCATCAAGGGATCACAAATTTAGCATTGGAGGGCAGCGTGGAGCGTAAAAATTGTAGAGGGAGACCAAGAGATGAATACACTAAGCAGATTCAGAAGGATGTAGGTTGCAGTAGGTACTGGGAGATGATGAATCTTGCACAGGATAGAGTAGCATGGAGAGCTGCATCAAACCAGTCTCTGGACTGTAGACCACAACAACAACCACACCAAATTGTTAAGGGTCTGTGAAGAAACTGTTTTACTTACTTCCAACTAAAAGTCATCAGTTAGAAGTCGATGAAAGATGGGGATATATTCTGTCACTTTATATTTTTTCATTTTCCTTTAACGCATGTTATTAATTGTTTAGGTTTTAATCAATCATACTGTAATCTTCATCAGAGAGGGAGACGATAGGTCAACAATTCTGCAGTTAACACCGTATCTGTACTTCCTATAGGGACAGAGAGCAATGGGAAGCAGATGAAGGAAAAAAAAAAGAGCTAAACGAACCGAATATAGCAGGTGCAGCCTAAGTCACCTGTCCTAAGAATATCTACGTTGGTGTTCTACTTTCATGTACAGGATGGGGTAAATACACTCCTGGAAATGGAAAAAAGAACACATTGACACCGTTGTGTCAGACCCACCATACTTGCTCCGGACACTGCGAGAGGGCTGTACAAGCAATGATCACACGCACGGCACAGCGGACACACCAGGAACCGCGGTGTTGGCCGTCGAATGGCGCTAGCTGCGCAGCATTTGTGCACCGCCGCCGTCAGTGTCAGCCAGTTTGCCGTGGCATACGGAGCTCCATCGCAGTCTTTAACACTGGTAGCATGCCGCGACAGCGTGGACGTGAACCGTATGTGCAGCTGACGGACTTTGAGCGAGGGCGTATAGTGGGCATGCGGGAGGCCGGGTGGACGTACCGCCGAATTGCTCAACACGAGGGGCGTGAGGTCTCCACAGTACATCGATGTTGTCGCCAGTGGTCGGCGGAAGGTGCACGTGCCCGTCGACCTGGGACCGGACCGCAGCGACGCACGGATGCACGCCAAGACCGTCGGATCCTACGCAGTGCCGTAGGGGACCGCACCGCCACTTCCCAGCAAATTAGGGACACTGTTGCTCCTGGGGTATCGGCGAGGACCATTCGCAACCGTCTCCATGAAGCTGGGCTACGGTCCCGCACACCGTTAGGCCGTCTTCCGCTCACGCCCCAACATCGTGCAGCCCGCCTCCAGTGGTGTCGCGACAGGCGTGAATGGAGGGACGAATGGAGACGTGTCGTCTTCAGCGATGAGAGTCGCTTCTGCCTTGGTGCCAATGATGGTCGTATGTGTGTTTGGCGCCGTGCAGGTGAGCGCCACAATCAGGACTGCATACGACCGAGGCACACAGGGCCAACACCCGGCATCATGGTGTGGGGAGCGATCTCCTACACTGGCCGTACACCACTGGTGATCGTCGAGGGGACACTGAATAGTGCACGGTACATCCAAACCGTCATCGAACCCATCGTTCTACCATTCCTAGACCGGCAAGGGAACTTGCTGTTCCAAAAGGACAATGCATGTATCCCGTGCCACCCAACGTGCTCTAGAAGGTGTAAGTCAACTACCCTGGCCAGCAAGATCTCCGGATCTGTCTCCCATTGAGCATGTTTGGGACTGGATGAAGCGTCGTCTCACGCGGTCTGCACGTCCAGCACGAACGCTGGTCCAACTGAGGCGCCAGGTGGAAATGGCATGGCAAGCCGTTCCACAGGACTACATCCAGCATCTCTACGATCGTCTCCATGGGAGAATAGCAGCCTGCATTGCCGCGAAAGGTGGATATACACTGTACTAGTGCCGACATTGTGCATGCTCTGTTGCCTGTGTCTATGTGCCTGTGGTTCTGTCAGTGTGATCATGTGATGTATCTGACCCCAGGAATGTGTCAATAAAGTTTCCCCTTCCTGGGACAATGAATTCACGGTGTTCTTATTTCAATTTCCAGGAGTGTATTTGATGCATTCCAGAACAGGCAACCCAATTTATGTCATCCGCAGCCGAGACAGGCGATGTAAGTTAGGTTTCCTATCCCGAGGCGAATGAAACGCTCTCTGAAAATGAGGAGGAGGAGGAGGAGGAAGAGGAGGAGAAAACACACCACGAAGAAATTACCCGAATGGGATGGAAACCGGTAGATGTGATGTACATGTACAGACAAACAAATCATTACGGTTACAGAACAATTGGGACGATTTATTGAAGAGAAAGAACTTCGAAAATTCAGCAAGTCAGTAAAGAATTGGTCCACATTTGGCCCTAGTACATTAGTTATTCGGCTTGGCACTAATTGACAGAGTTATTGTTTGTCCTCAGGGATATCGTGCCAAATTCTTTCAAATTTGGCCTCAGATCTCGTTGTCTAGAGTATAATTCTCCTCAGCGCTAAGTCCCGCTTTGAACGTAGCTCCGATGATGCCTCTGACAGCGGTCGGAAACCAACCTGACTGTTGTCCCCTATATGGTCCGACAACCAGGAGTGATGGTGTGGGGTGACATTTTCATCTCACAGCAGGACCCTTTGGTTGCCATCCGCGGAACCCTTACAACACAGCGGTACCTGGACGCTATTCTACGCTCCGATTTGTTGCTCTTCATGGCAAGTCATCCTGGGCTTACATTTCAGCAAGATAACTTTAGGGAGATTCTACTGCTTCTCTTCGTGCTTGTGAAACCCTGTCTTGGCCAGTAAGGTCGCCAGATCTCTCCCCAATTGAGAACGTTTGGAGTATTATGAGCAGGGCTCCCCCAAGCAGCTCGAGACTTTGATGTTCTAAGACGCTAGTTGGACAGAATTTGGTACGTTATCCCCCAGGAGAACATTCAATAATTTTATCAGTCAATGCCAAGCCAAATAACCGCTAGCATAATGGCCAGCGGTGGGTCAACACATTATTGACTTCCGCAATTTGTGAAGGTCTTTCTCTAGAAGACATCAGCCAATTTTTCTGAAGCTCTAATCACTTGTTTGTACATCACATCTACTGTTATCTGTTCTTTTCGGATAATTCCTTCGCTGTGCGACTTTTTGTTTTCGAGTGTATTTTTGGGGCAGTTTATTTTGTCCACCCTGTATATACAATGCTTCATTTGAACAGCTACAATCGTTTCCAATTTGTTTTCATTTTTTAACTATGACAATATTTTGGACTTTCATTTTCACCTCTGCAGCGGCTTTGCTTCCAAATTCTTCCGTTTTGCATTAATTAGTATGTGTTAATCGTCGCTGAGCTTCTTGGTTGCGCATTAAATTAATTAATCAAATACAGCAAACAACTACATTTTGTCTAGCTTCATTTACGCCAGGACGCGTTTCGTGTTTTCATCTATCTTCCACTGACGTAACACATTCTTATATTTAACAATAATACGGTTTCGTCGACAGCACTTCATACGCTGCAGAAGCCTTTTCTGCTGTAGCTTATAGCTCCTTATTTCGAATTTACAAGCGTAGCATATATTGACGTATCAACATATATACGAAGTATGTGAGGAAAGAAAATACTGCTTTTTATCAACCAAAATTTATTTTTTTCAAAGAAAAATATTGTACCCTTTAAAGCGGTTCCTACCGGCAGTTACACACCGGCGGAGTAGTTCCCAGTCTTGGTAGCAGCACTGAAAGGGCTCAACTGGTAGAGCCTTTAACATGTCAGTTACACTCTTTTGAATGTTCTCCAGTCTCAAAATTACCCCTTTTAATACTTTTTCATTATTGAGAAAACAAAAAGAGTCACAAGGACTCAAATCAGGTAGGGGTCGTGGAACGACAGGAATAGCTTTTGACGTCAGAAATTATATAATGGAAGTGGCCGTGTGATATGGGATGTTGTCATGGTGCAGCATCCACTTGTCTGCGATTTCTAGTCTCACTCGAGCCACTCTTTTCCTGAGCCTTTCGAGGCAATTTTTGTAAAACACCTTGTTGACAGTTTGTACTGGAGGAACAAATTATTTACGTATAATTCGAGCTTTTTTTTCGGTCGAGTTGATGTCTCAGTGCGCCACTCCTCACTTTGCAACTTTGTCTCAGGATCGTTCTAAAAAATCCATCACACGACTGAACCTAACTTGTTCATTGGTAATCCTCTCAGGATCAGCGCACACTACTTCGATTGTTGTCCTGCTCAACTGCGAGGTTTTTCGGCACCATTTTGGCACAAACCTGTGGCATGTGAATAGCTTTGGTCAAAATTTGATGTACAGTGGAAGTGTTTAGCAGGTCATCCATCACTGTAATTGTTAAACGTCAGTCTGATCTCTAAATAGCACGCATCCCTTCGACGTTCTCGTCTGTTTTTGAAGTTGAAGGTCTCCCAGAGCGAGGTTCATCTACAACGTGTTCTCGGCCTTCCAAAAACGAGTTATGCAAGAGAAAAACTTGTGCTCTCCATAAGTTATGCTCCCACAGGCCCGTTTCCACTTTTCAAAGGTCTCACTCGCAGATTCCCCATGTTTAACACAAAACTTGATGGGATAACGTTGCTCTAAATTAGGTTGATTCATTTTCGTAACACGACAAAAACACACCTTCACTAGTAGCACTCTCAAAAAACACCTTTATGGCTGCATGGAGTTGAAACTCGGACTGTGCATATGGAAGGGATGAAAACAGCGGTCTACGCAAGTAGAACAATATGATGTTGCAAGACCGCTCGCAATGTTGGCAGTCCAATTACTTTTTTCACACGCCTCGTACATTCTACAAACCAGCACACAGTCCATGACGCAATGAACATCGTACCATTATTATCCCAAAAGCTAACATGTTGTCTTCAGAGACAACAGTAGTCACTTGTTGTAAAACAGATTATTTTGTCCGTCTATACAGTTTTTTTTATGACCGGTTTTGTTTCTAAATGACTCATCCTCGTATCTGATCGTATAGGTTACAGTAGTAACCCGTCAAACGTATCACCAACTTGTTTATAAGTCGCACGATTTAATCTTGTAATCGATAAAGTCATATTTGAGGATGGTTCATGAGAAACCAAAACCGATCATTAAAGAAAATTATACTAACGTAGACGGACAACAAAACCTGTTATACAATAATATCGATGAACTCTATTTCATTTGCGAACAGTGAGGGAAATTGACTACATGGTTCTCTTACGTACTGTAATCTTTTAATCATATTCTCACGATCCATACTGGAGATATAAGACAGTGACAGCATAATGGTCGCACAGTCTTTTTGTAACCAAGCTCTCTACACTTACCCAGCAGAGTTTGGCGAGAACTAAGTAGATTTTCCTTCACTGATTTGAGGCTAAGTGGGTGCTATGCACATAAAAGCGAAGGAGCTTAAAGTTACACAATAGAAGGCCATTGATGAATTCAATATCTGGTCCAAAAACGTATTTATGAAGAATACAATGCTTTTACACAGAAAGTAATTTTTCTTCTAGTGATTTTTACTGTATAGAAAAATCTTTATGTTCTGTAATATTTGTTTTTACGCTCATTTGTATTTGTTTTCCTTACCTGTGTATGGCGTGTTAAGTATTCCACAGTTTTCTGTGTAATTTGTGATGTGTAAAACCAATCATCTCCGGCACATAAGTGTTTTATGAAGCTTCTTGATTATTTTTCACGTGGGTTTCTGTAAGAATCACATTAGTTCTTCTAGCTATAGGATGGTGGTACATGCCTTTAACTCATCGTTTGCCAAATTGAGTGTGGAAATGACTGAGCAGATTCTCCGACGCAGCAATGTGGAACTGGAGAGAAAAATGTAACGATTCAGATGCAATGAAGAGTCCCGAATATCAAATCGGTTCAGTCTACTTAATATTCAATTACATATTAAGTAAGTGTAAAAAAGGACATTTACTGATTTTAAAAAAATGGGTTCAAATGGCTCTGAGCACTATGGGACGTAACATCTATGGTCATCAGTTCCCTAGAACTTAGAACTACTTCAACCTAACTAACCTAAGGACATCACACAACACCCAGTCATCACGAGGCAGAGAAAATCCCTGACCCCGCCGGGAATTACTGATTTTAACACAAACTAATAATTTATGAATAAAGAATAAAAACTCACTGACTACGTGACACTCAGTGGTGAATCAGGTTGTAGCGGAAAAGTGGATGGGAGAGGGGGAGACAATATACACTAATGTGCCAAAAAATTATAAACTCTGTGCACCGGGAGCTGAATGCCGTCTAGAGGCGTTGCAAGCAGGTGATGTGGCAACGAAGGTATGTGAGTGGAACAGAGACAGTACAGTCCGCAAACGGAAACGCACAGACGTAAGCGGTTTTGACCCACCGCCTGGGAACGAGCATTTAGGAGCTTTTCGCCTCCTACTACCGAGTCCATGTATAGAGAATTCTTGAAGGACGGCGGAACCACGACAAAGAGTCCAACGTCAAAAAAATGGTTCAAATGGCTCTGAGCACTATGGGACTTAACTTCTAAGGTCATCAGTCCCCTAGAACTTAGAACTACTTAAACCTAACTAACCTAAGGACATCATACACATCCATGTCCGAGGCAGGATTCGAACCTGCGTGTTCAACGTCCTTGCCTTACCGAAGTACGTGGAGGTCGGGAGCTTGTCCACTCTGTAAAAGCAGTACAGGCGGTGATCCGTGGCAGATCTGACGGGAGAGTACAATGCTGATGCAGGCACAAGTGTTTCGTGCCACTACGTTGGTCATGGTGCTCAATAGCAGACGATCCCTACGTATTTCCGTGTTGGCCCAATGACATCGTCAGCCACGACTGCAGTGGGATCACCAAATCAAACTGATCTGAACCGGATGGGATACATCTGGGAAGTATTAGCTGCCAGCTCCGCATACACAAAGCACCGGTTCGTGATTTACGGAAATTGCCTGACCTATGCGTAGACGTCAGCAAACCTACCGACTACTTTTCGAATCAATGCCACGCAGAATCGGAATTGTGTTGCAATCCCAAAGTGAACCAACAGGCTATCAAGCAGTGCTCATAATGATTTGGTTCATTATTGTAAGACAGGTTATGCGAGGACAACAAGTAGCCTTTCAGTGAGGTAACAGAAACGCCTGAGATGATTAGTACAGAACTTTTCTAGTTCCTTTTACTACGTCATCCCAGCACTTCCTGCTGGTAGCGAAGATGAGAAAGTGAATCGACATTGGAGTTGTGAAGGTGGAAATTCATCCTCGTAACGATGTGAGAGGACCATGCAGTTTTTACATCACGAGTTCATGGAAGGACTTACACACACACACACACACACACACACACACACACACACACACACGGTGCTCCAAGCTTTCATTCAGAAGCAGCTATTCCAGAGGCGCGAACAAGTAATCGGGGCACGAAGGCCGCGCAGCCGTGGCACGCGCTGAATGTGCCGCTGTGTATGCCTCACGCGTTGCACTTTAGCAGGACGTACCAGTGACACAGTGCGGCAGGAATGCGGCTAGAGCCCCTCAAGGCACAGGCACGCGCCGTGCTAAGACTTTACATTACGCTGTAACCGCTGATTCACTTCCCGACAGACACCTCGTGCTCACTCTTCGACGCCTAGGTGGCTTTCCAGACGCGCGGACGGTCTGTGAGCGCTGAAAGTTGACAGTCACTCTGCCACTCGAACCATGACACGAATCCTTCATAGCACTTAATGTTAAATACTATAGTGCTGTTATGACAAAATAGAAGTGATTATTTTTGGTGGAAACACAACTAGAAAAATCTCGCGCAAAATTACTCTTTTGGATCGGAAGTAAAATGCTACGCGGGCAGATAGCTAAACACGTTTAAGAAAGTTGCACAAAAATTATTCTACGCCAAGCAATCGTCGCCTACCATACACAACCGACCCAACGAGATTACCACTTCCCCAACCGGCCGGAGAAATAATTTTTGTCAAGCTTCGTAAAATACTTTGATGCAATGTTGACTAAGTGCTCAATAAGACGATCTACAGTCTGCATCAGGCAGTCAAGCATGGCTTGCGCTAAAAATCTTCCGTAGATAAGCGAACAACCTCTGGAGGTCAGCAAGGGACTGTGGCGACGGCATTTGAGTTGGCTCTTGAGCGTTTCTTGTTTTTCCAGACAGACATCCGACAGGGCGCAAATTCTTCTCCCTGGCCACGTGGTATATTACAATTACTCGCTCATTACGCTCGAACGGTCATGGTGGGCTTTACTTATCGTCTAATGAACAAAATATTAGCGTATGAGTTTCAGAGCAGCTTTGTGACTGAAGAGATCCTGCCAAACCAGCAAGTCATTCTTAACACAGCGAAATCTCCAGACATAAAAGTAATATCTGCTCACGTCAAGTGAGTTTTGCCGGCCGCTGTGGCGCTTCAGTCCGGAACCACGCGGCTGCTACGGTCGCAGGTTCGAATCCTGCCTCGGGCATGGATGTGTGTGACGTCCTCAGGTTAGTTAGGTTTACGTAGTTCTGAGTCTAGGGGACTTATGACCTCGTATGTTAAGTCCCATAGTGCTCAGAGCCATTTGAACCATTTGGAGAACGTCAGAAGTTCCTTCAAGCTACTTTCAGACGACGCTGTTATACAGGATGTCCCCGGAGGAATGGTCAGTTTTCAGGATATGACCGAAACGATCTTTCGCAGCACGAAAGTGTAGCAAACATGTGCTCTGAAATGCATATCTTCAGAGTTACAAGAACTACATCTTCGATATTGTGGAACAAGTTTCTTCCACTGCGAGCTCTTTGCTTTCCATTCTGCGAGTGGTGGTAGTCCAGTAGACATTGGTTTCGAAGTGCATGCTTTAAGAGCTATGGGCACTTTATCATCTTCGCTAATGTGAAATGTTCCTTCTACTGAACAAATGCTCAAAGCTCTTAAAAGCATGCATTTTAGAGTCTGTGACTACTAGAACTTTTAGCTTCGAATTATCGTTCCTCTACTATCCCGGAATACTGACCATTCCTCCTGCGACATCCCATACACAGACAAGTAGCACCGGTAGAAAGCTGTAGCGAAATGCAAGGAGACTTGCGGACGATCGACGGTATGTACAGGACTTGGCAGTTAAACCTCAAAATTAAAAAATAAATAAATGAAGTGTTAAGCATACATTGGCGACTACAACATTGCCGAACACCCACGTAAAACTAATCGCAGGAAAGGCAAATGCTTCTTCAGGATGTGCAATCCAGTCACAAAAGAGGTTGTTTAGGAAACTATCGTTCGAGCAATATCTAAACGTTGCTCGTTAGTCTGAGATCCGTACCAGATTCAGTATTTTCTTTTTCCTCTATCAATCCTAGGAAGAGCAGCGCGTTTCGTTACAGATTTAGTAAGCGCGAAAGGCTTTATGGAGAAGTTCCCCCTAATCCAGTGGTAGACACTATAACAGAGGCGTTGTGCATCACGATACTGGGGGACTGATGACCTTAGCTGTTTAGTCCCCCTTAAACATCCCAACAACAACCACCACCACCACCACCACCACCACCACCACCATCACGATATGATTTACTGTTAAAATTCCAAGAGCATTAGCTTCTAGAAGAGTCAACTAATATATTGGTTTCTCTTACGTAAATCTCGTGGAAAGACAACGAAGGTAAAATTAGTGAGATTCGATTTCATACCGACATTGTCTTTTGATGCTCTTCACGAGTATGCTGCCAGATATCATCGTCTTCACTACACGATACTTCGGCGATCCATCTGGCCGCCATCTTCAGTCCACAATCACGCCGGCGTGATTGTGTACTCAACGGTCGCACCTGAAGATGACAGCCAGATGGATCGCCGAAATATCGTGTAGTGAAGACGATGATATCCGGCAGCTTACCGGTGAAGAGCATAAACGTGTAAGACGCCAGGAAAAATCTGCGGAATCGCATGAACTGTCTGTCTTCCCGAGCAGCATTTGCGACTGGAACAGGAATAGGGGGTGAGAAACATTGACAGTAGTACAAGTATAGAAACCCGAACAATAGGGGGCTGACGTACTCGGACATGTATTGAAACTATCAAACAGTACACTGATAATGGCTAGGCACTAGCCGAAATCTAGATTTGCTTTAATAAAGCTTGAAAGGAAAGGACGACTGATTGCTGTCCTCTCTTCTGAAACACCTACCACAGTTGTAGTTTAACTTACATGCCACCTTATATGAACATAATGGCACTGCCATATTGTCTCTTTCGACAGTGCCGGCAGGCTTGTAACGTGTCGCTGAGCAAGCAAAATCCACAAACGGCGAAAACGCTTCTGTTCGGCAAACTGTGACTCCCCGGCAGCACTGTATCGCACTGTAGCTGAATCTCCTCACTGTGGATAAGACAGCACATACCTTGTGCATCTCGGTTCCTTTGTGTGAAAGATTCATCTGACAGGCCGTCGAGCATACGGAGGAACCTCTCCGAGATGACACGAAATTCGACGGGAGATATAGGCTGCGCCCAAGGAACTATCGTGAGTTCTCTAGCTACGGTAGGTGCTGTTCTGGTTGGACGTTTTTGTTCGTATAAGATAAAACACCAATCCTGACAGTTATAGCATGGGGCTCAACCTTGCCCCTAAATGTTAAGTCCACCGCGCTTCTCCACAGCTGGTAAGCAATACTACGGGCGGCATTCAGTTGCCTGCAGAGTCAGCTTCCAGGCTGGCAATTATCCAGCCACATACAGGTGCGACTGCTACGCGGTCTTGTTTCACTACGATTCGAATACTGTGTGCGGAACACACAAAACACTTTGTCAGATGCAATATGCCCACTATCTCTCCCCACTCTGTCGTAAGCAAAGGTCTCGCACTGGTGTGCCATGGATGTCACGTATTTCCGTTTTACCCTAACACAATTTCGCTGCGGCTGAATTTTGTTCTTCCTTATACCTTTAAGGTCCCTACAACTCCCAACTTGGTATTTTCAGCCAGAAAAAACTCAAAAACTGACCATAAATAACATCCACCTACCTTATTAACCAAAAATATAAAGTAATAAACTTTGTATTAAATTACAACTAAGCTCTGTGTTGGCTTGAAAATAGAGCTTCTGTATGTCCAGCTACCTCATATAGTGAAAAGAAACTTTAGACTGACTGACGCTATTTACACCTTCATACTGTTGTCGTCGTCGCCGGCGCCATCTTCCATCCTGAGATTGATTTGATGCAACGTACGACCATCCCATGCAGGCCTCTTCATCTCAATGTAACTATTGCAAACTACATTCATTTGAAACTGCTAACTGTATTAATTTTCGCCTCCGTGTACAATTTTTAACTCTTTCACTTGCCTCCAATAACTGGTGATTCTTTGTGTCTCATAACGCGCCCTACTAAACAATCCCTTCTTTTACCAAATTTCTGCCACGAATTTCTCTTCACCCCCATACTCTTCAGTACCTCCTCATTAGTTACATGATCTACCCTTTTAATCTGCGGCATTCTTCAGTTATAGCATGGGGCTCAACCTTGCCCCTAAATGTTAAGTCCTCCTCGCTTCTCCACAGCTGGTAAGCAATACTACGGGCGGCATTCAGCAGCAGAAAATTTCTAAATAGCTCTAAACAATCCCGAAGCGCACAAGTACTGGTTCTATTACAAGTTATTTACAACCCACGAAATGAACTATTTCATTTTATGCATATTTTGAAGTTGTGAACATGATAGGTCTCTATTTTCGTGTTTTATTGAATTACACGACGCATTTCGAACCTTGTGGCTCCATCGTCAGATGCAAATTGTCTTAATACATTACTAACATATTAAACGGCTAGCAGCTCACAACATAGAAACAGAGACCCATAAATTCAAGTGGAGTGCGTGAAGTAACATGCCCCATTTGTTCTGCCTACTACATAGGGGAAAAAAGGTGGAAGTTTCAAAAACCTCTTCCAACAACACATGAATGCTGTCCAACTCAACCACTCTGGAATAGCAGTCATTGCACGATATATGCTGGAAACCAACGCATTATCAACAGCAATGGAAACAGTTTGGTAGTACTAAACAATGAAACCAATGGTAAGACCCTAAATCACTTAGAACAACTGGAAATATACCTCTATAAAATCGAAAAGCCGGTATCAACGTTGAAAAAGCAAACATATTTACTTCCTTGCATACGTAAATTTATTTACAACTCAGATCTCTTACACTACATATTCACTTCCTCTTTGGTCATCTCATGTCAAACTGCTTCTGTGAAGTGTGCTGGAAAGTGTAACCAAGTACGCGCCTTGAGTGACGATGTGTGATTACAGAACGGATAAACTAACATCCGCTGGCATTAAAACTTTAAAAAGGGTCCTTGAAATTTTCGGTCAGTTTTTCAGTGTTCTTCACTGTTTCTCATCATACTTGATGCGCGAAATACAAAACCTAAAATCTAACCTTATGATAAGTGGAACACACATTTTGCATCACCCCACCCAAGAATAGGAGTAAATGATATATTAAGACAATTTGCGCCTAACGATGGACCCATTGCGCCTAACGATGGACCCACAGGGTACTAAATGCATCGTGCGGTTCAGTCGAGCACGAAAAAATTGTGACTGAAGGCGATGTTCAACTTCCTGCAGTTATAGAATTGAAGAAGTATCTGATATCTAGGCGATGCACTTCACAGTAGAGCAAAAAATAGCCTCAACATAGTTATGCAAAGAGTTAACAGTTTTACGGTGTGCAAGAAGCGTTCAAGATTAAACAATACCTTAGTGCTTCATACGTGTGCTGCTGTTGCTGTTACTGAAAGTTAGATTCGGTGTGATGACGTTGTCTAGTACTTCCGAACAGCACCAAGTTGATGTAAATGTGCTCACTCGAGGACTGGTCAACTATTTTGTCTGACGTCGCGCGATAAGGAACTGTAAAAATGTTTGAGGATGACATCCAGTAAGTCAGAAAATGATCGCCGGCACGTATTCTGTCCCTCGTCGAATAAATTCTGGCCAACAGCTTGTACCTCCACAGCTGCAGCGAAACTACGATTTCACGAGCTCCGTTACGGAGGCAGAATCTGTACGGAGAACACTGGTAAGGAAACAGCGATGTTAGGTAATTAATTTGGTCTTATATTTTTATAGTATATGAAGTGCTACTACATGTGTAATAACGCAAATCGAATACTTATATTGATGAAGATACTCTGCTATCCAGCAAGATTAATTCCCCCGCCCTGCGTATGGCGAAAGCAGTAATTCATTTGGACCACTGTTGCGTCTTTCGAAGTAAAAAGCTTATTAACTTGCAGATCCACCACTCCTGCATTCCAAGCTGGGATAAATAAGTCCTATAGGAAAAATATCGTGCTCGACAGCATCAGATCACAGGGGAAATCGCTCGTGTACGACTCTTTCAAGATGCAGTTTTCCCTTAAAGCTATCGACGACCACAAATGCACTATGGTTTCATAAAACACAAATTAAAACCAGCAACACGATAAAGACCCTATGGTTTTTCCTTCTTACAACACTGCCTACGGCTGGCCATAGTGGCCGAGCGGCTCTAGGCGCTACAGTCTGGAACCGCACGACCGCTACGGTCGCAGGTTCGAATCCTGCCTCGGGCATGGATGTGTGTGATGTCCTTAGGTTAGTTAGGCTTACGTAGTTCTAAGTTCTAGGGGACTGATGACCTCAGCAGTTAAGTCCCATAGTGCTCAGAGCCATTTGAACCATTTTTAGTACTGCCTACGGAAATTGCAAAGATAAATCGCCTTCGATCCATTAGCCACTTTTATTGAATGAACACTACAAGAAATTGCATTTTTCTTGTGCTAAATTAGTAGGTAAAAAGAAAAAGAAGAGCTGCAACTATGACTGCCTGTTCTGTACGAGTAGTCTGACAAGGATCCTTCTTACGGACTGGTCCTCTCCGATTTGCTTAATAATTATAGTATTTGAACTTCAATGCCCCGGCATGTTTAGTAAATCAATTGTGAAAATGACTGTAAAAAAATCTACTTCAAAGATTACATGATTTCCAAACGCAGGTAAGTACAAATAATTTCTGGCTTTTAAACAAAATGATCGCAGCTGATTCTATAGCGTCAAATCTAGTTATCACTAACTCGCTGGTTCGATTTTCGCCAGTAGCTACCGTTTTTTTTATTTTCTTTTAAATTGCCTATTTACTATCAAATGAAAATGTTAAACAACAGATACAAGACTATAATATATGTGATAAAAAGAACTTATTTTTAACTGCTCATCAAATGAAAAAATTTGATACAGGATACAAAATCCCCCACTGTTAAATGAAATATACGAGGGTTGGAACTTGCTGTTCATTTTTGACACACAACCTACGACCAGCTAAGAGACAGAAGTGATGACACTTTCTGCAGGACCTGACCATCATTTTGCAGTACAATGCTCAAGCATGTACAGTGCAAGCTGTTACTGATTTGTTTGATTGATGGGGCTGCTAAATTCTGTACCACCTACTGCACTCTCCTGACTTAAGCCTCCCTGAGTTCAACTCCATTTCTAAACTGAAGGAAACACTTTACGACATTCGCTTCAGAACTGCTACAAATTCGTAGGGCAATAGACCGCGCCGCTCTAATGTCAACAACTGGCACTGTTAAGAGTATCCTACGACGTCCACATTGCTGGCAACGGGTTATACACAATACTGGTGACTACTTTGAAGGTCGGTAAAACTTTGAAACACGTATGTATTTTGTACGAGCTGCAAATAAATAGTTGCCACTATTAAAATTCCGACCCTCGTATTATATCAATAATACTGTTCAATTATTGGAAATTCAAGTAAAATTCCCATTTTATGATTCGCGTTTTTGTAACAAATTTTAATTTACTGCTAACATTCCCGTTTTATTGTTGCCGTGGTAGTCTAGCGGGAAGTACACTACATAGCACCCTTGGAGATCGTACGTTCAATCTCGGATTAGGGAGAGGATTTTTTGTCGTTCCAGTCACTCCAGGACGGCCGACGTGATTCAGCCTGCTATCAAATGAGCGCCGGGGATCTTTCCCCGCGGTAAAAGGTGGTCGCGGCAATGGGACCGACATTCTCCCCTCCTACAAAGGCTGCGCTACACCTGCAGTCAAGCCAATAAGCCTGGTCACAATCTTGAGCTACACTTTTTTATAGGCATTTTATTTAAAATAAAAATGTGTTTGCTTAAAATTATCATCCCGTCTTTGTGAACATTTCCGTCTGATAAAAATATCGTTTAAAAAAGGGCAAAAAAGTTGCTACTGTGGAGAATCGCACCAGCGTCTTCGCTATTACTAGACTATCCAATGTTATCCGATCAGCCACAGGCCATTTTCTTAACATGCTTGAAATCTTTTGTACTTAACTGCGCTCGGAAATCTTCTAATCTTAAAAGGCAATATTTATAATATCTATTAGAACTGCAACATAATGCTTTAGGAGACTGATATACGGGCTCTAGTCTTCAGATCCGTTAAATTTGAAGAAAACCAAAGAGCCTTAGTCTGTATGGTCCCCTTGTAATCTATATTTTTCAAGGCAATAATTAAAGTACCGTCACTAATTTTTAGTTGTTTGCAGGTACATGCCTGAAGTCCTGGTACAGACTTAACTATGCACGCCGACTCCCGTGGCAGCGGCCAGGAGAACCAAATCATAGTGACGCCGCCAATAGATAAATTGGAGATGGACATCGCCACTATGTTTTGGCTTCTCTGGAGGTGTGCTACAGTAGTGTGGTGTGCGGATTACAATCTTTGCCAGGTCTTCGAGCATGTACCTGCAAAAACCTAAAAATTAATGACGGTACTTTTATTTATTTGGAATGATAATTAATACTTCGTGCCTACCTCTTGTAGCGCTATAAAGTCACACTATCGTGCTTATGAAGGATGGTTACAGTTTACACGTCCAATCGATATAGTAATTAAAGAGCACAAGAAACGGAAACACATGGGGAGAAAAGTGGGTGTAGCTTCTATTAAGCAACCATCCCAACATTCGCCCGAACTTATTTAGGGAATCCTACATACACTACTGGCCATTAAACCTGCTACACCAAGAAGAAATGCAGATGATAAACGGGTATTCATTGGACAAATATATTATACTAGAACTGACAAGTGATTATATTTTCACGCAATTTAGGTGCATAGATCCTGAGAAATCAGTACCCGGAATAACCACCTCTGGCCGTAATAACGGCCTTGATACGCCTGGGCATTGAGTCAAATAGAGCCTGGATGGCGTGAACTGGTACAGCTGGCCATGCAGCTTCAACACGATACCACAGTTCATCAAGAGTAGTGACTGGCGTATTGTGACGAGCCAGTTGCTCGGCCACCATTGACCGGACGTTTTCAATTGGTGAGAGATCTGGAGATGTGCTGGCCAGGGCAGCAGTCGAACATTTTCCGTATCCAGAAAGGCCCGTACAGGACTTGCAACATGCAGTCGTGCATTACCCTGCTGAAATGTTGGGTTTCGCAGGGATCGAATGATGGGTTGAGCCACGGGTCGTTAACACATTTGAAATGTAACGTCCACTGTTCGAAGTGCCCTCAATGCGAACAAGAGGTGACCGAGACGTGTAACCAATGGCACCCCATACCATCACGCCGGGTGATACGCCAGTATGGCGATGACGAATACACGCTTCCAATGTGCGTTCACTGCGATGTCGCCAAACACGGATGCGACCATCATGATGCTGTAAAACACAACCTGGATTCATCCGAAAAAATGACGTTTTGCCATTCGTGCACCCAGGTTCGTCGTTGAGTGCACCATCGCAGGCGCTCCTGTCTGTGATGCACCGTCAAGGGTAACCACAGCCATGGTCTCTGAGCTGATAGCCCATGCTTCTGCAAACGACGTCGAAATGTTCGTGCAGATGGTGGTTGTCTTGCAAACGTCCCGATATGTTGACTCCGGGATCGAGACGTGGCTGCACGATCCGTTACAGCCATGCGGGTAATATGCCTGTCATCTCGACTGCCAGTGATAAGAGGCCGTTGTGATCCAGCACGGCGTTCCGTATTACCTTCCTGAACCCACCGATTCCATATTCTGCTAACAGTCATTGGACCTCGACCAACGCGAGCAGCAATGTCGCGATACGATAAACCGCAATCGCGATAGGGTACAATCCGACCTTTATCAAAGTCGGAAACGTGATCGTACGCGTTTCTCCTCCCTACACGAGGCATCACAACAACGTTTCACCAGGCAACGCCGGTCAACTGCTGTTTGTGTATGAGAAATCAGTTGGAAACTTTCCTCATGTCAATACGTTGTAGGTGTCGCCACCGGCGCCAACATTGTGTGCATGCTCTGAAAAGCTAATCATTTGCATATCACAGCATCTTCTTCCTGTCGGTTAAATTTCGCGTCTGTAGCACGTCATCTTCGAGGTGTAGCAATTTTAATGGCCAGCAGTGTACATTTGGCCGGTTATGGATTTGAGTACAGCTGCTCCCGAATATTCGTCAAATGCCTCGCCCCCTGTGGCACATCGGTCGACCTCTTTGGGCACGAGCTATCTTCAGCGAAACGAGCCGAGACGAGTCAAAATCGCAAACAGCGAGAGAGTCACGATGGCTCCCTACCACTGGACCAGCTACAGAAATGAGCGGGCCAGCTCTCGGCTTGTGTATGCGCGTTCCGGACGGCCCGTTACTTTCCGGTCCGATGGCTCGACGCCGCTAGCCTAGCTAGCGCCGGCCTGCCCGTCTGCATCCCGCCCGGCCACCGGAGAGGTACCCACCGGGGTGTCTGGAAACCACACACTGTATCAGCTTCGTGGCAAAGCTGTCCCCGCTATGTGCTGCTCCCTTCCTGCTACGATCACAACCTCAATAGACAGCAATGGAACCATGAACAAATTACGAACTGGCGTAATATCTGAGCAACGACTGTGCAATACTTGCATTGCACGCTGATTAACCTGAATATTATGATAGCCAATCTCATTGCACATTCGATCAGCTTTGGCACGCAAACAGTTGCAGTCGTCGTGGCACGCATTCTACTGTCAGCCGCTGCGCACAACGTACGTGACGGGAATACGGCAGAGGAGTAAGACGCACACTGTCACGCGTTGTAGAGGATAAGTGTACGTGTCATTCTAAAAACGGTGCCATGTATGCAATTATCGAGGTTAGAGCTATCTAAACACATCAAATCACGTCGATTAAATATTTGGGCGTAACACTGCAGAGCGATATGAAGTGGGATAAGCACGTAATGGTAGTTGTGGGGAAGGCGGATAGTCGTCTTCGGTTCATTGGTAGAATTTTGGGAAGATGTGGTTCATCTGTAAAGGAGACAGCTTATAAAACACTAATACGATATATTCTTGAGTACTACTCGAGCGTTTTGGATCCCTATCAGGTCGGATTGAGGGAGGACATAGAAGCAATTCAGAGGCGGGCTGCTAGATTTGATACTGGTAGGTTTGATCATCACG
Organism: Schistocerca americana; assembly: GCF_021461395.2. NCBI lineage: Eukaryota > Metazoa > Arthropoda > Insecta > Orthoptera > Acrididae > Schistocerca > Schistocerca americana. The sequence goes on along the minus strand of NC_060124.1, from coordinate 142,034,453 downwards.
CGAGTGTTACGGAAATGCTTCAGGAACTCGGGAGGGAGTGTCTAGAGGAAAGGAGGCGTTCTTTTCGTGAATCGCTACTGAGGAAATTTAGAGAAGCAGCATTTGAGGCTGACTGCAGTACAATTTTACTGCAGCCAACTTACATTTCGCGGAAAGACCACAAAGATAAGAGAGATTAGGGCTCGTACAGAGGCATCTACGCAGTCATTTTTCCCTCGTTCTGTTTGGGAGTGGAACAGGAAGAGAAGATGCCAGTTGTGGTACGAGGTACCCCTCCGCCACGTACCGTATGGTGGATTGCGGAGTATGTGTGTAGATGTAGAAATCATCCCATTTCTTTAATGTGCTGATACAGAATAGTTCATCTGTTCGCGCGGTATCAGTAGCTGCTGTAAAAAAAATTGTTTATATTTATACTACGTATCGCAATGTTTTCAAAGCTACAGGATCTCGTTCCGTCGGGTATCGGCTCTCTTCATTGGTTATCGCGAGGAATTATCGATAAATTCTTTTGTAATTTTAACATGGGGTTCAGTTATATAACTGAAAATTCATTTTCAGGTAACAGCTGTGTGAAACGCTGTTGTATATAATTCTATCACATCACGTCTGAGAAAGTTACTTAAATTTTATTTAAATACATCTAAACATATGCAAAAATGTAAATTTTAATTCAGTTATTCAGAAAGGTTATTTTTCGGGACACTTGATGTAATATCTTTGCGTTACATAAATATCGCTGACAGCACGCCATCTTCAGCGATCGCATTTGTGTTGAGAGTGTTGACTCAGAACGAAAATGAACTTAACCTGAACCCATTGTGAAGTTTACTTCTGAAGTCAAAAGTAATTAACAGCAAATAAATGCGTCTGACGAAAATGGAAGACAAAGAGGTAATCAAAAATCATCAGTTCCACTTGCAAGCTACACAAATTACGAACGCCATAGGACTATCATGGAGGCTAGAATCAACTTCCGTGGTGACGAACAAAAGATAAGTAAAATAAAGTATAATACCTCCCTTTCCTTAATGGACATACTATATGTTGCACATCAGTTTCACGTCTGGGTACAGCATAAAATCATATTTACTGAGCTACTAAGATAAGTTTCATGCTGTAAACTACTACTTCAATGAGTTTTTTCATCGTGATACACGTATCGTTTTGTCCAGTTAAAATTTTGTCTATGATAAGGTTTCTCGCCTGCTGCTTGCTTACGAGGGGGCGATCAATAAGTAATGTAACGCTTTTTTCTCAGCCAATTCGTGTTTAAAAAATGAGGATTTTGTTGTGGGACATCATGAAATACTCCCGCTTCAGCACCTATAGTTTCATAGTTTCATGAAGCTCCGACAAATGGCAGCGCTATATGTAGTCTCCAAACTGGCGTCGGTAACGGAGATGCGTTCCAAGCAAAGAGCTGTCACTGAGTTTCTATTGGTGGAAAAGAAGAGCATCGCAGATATTAATAGGCGCTTGCAAAATGTCTACGGAGACTCGGCAGTGAACAAAAGCATGGTAAGTCGCTGTGCGAGGCGTCTATCATCACCGCAAGAAGGTTTCGCAAGTCTATTCGATCTCCCGCCTGCCGACCGGTCGCACAGAGCTGTGACTCCTGCAATGCTCTCCGCGGAAGAAAAAGATCGAAACCGGTAAAGTCACAGTGACGATCTTCTGGAACTTTGATGGGGTTATTATGTTTAATGTCCTCCCTAATAGTGCAAAGATCATCTTTAGCGTATTCGTTGCCACAAGAAATGCAAACGAACTTCTCCGTGTCCATAACTCAAGGTCTCATGTAAGTCTGCGCACACGAGAGGTGGTCAAAAAAACTTCACTGGACTGTTCTCACTCATCCACCCAACTGCCCGGATCTTGTAGCTTCCAACCTCCATTTGTGTGGCCCAATGAAGTGCGCACTCCGCGGGAAGCAGTACATGGATGATGCGGAGGTTATTGATGCAGCAAGACATAGGCTCCAACCTAGACCAGCGGAGTGGTATCACGCGAGCAGACAGGCCCCTCCCAGTAGAGTGGCGTAAGGCTGTCGCATTGATCGGAGATTACGTTCAAAAATAGGGTTTTCTAGCCAAGAGAGTGGGGAATAATATAGTTTGCTGGCATCCTGAATAAAACGAACCTGTTTTCAGGAAAAAAAAAATGTGTTGCATTACTTACTGAACATCCCCCGTAAAGTGGGAATGTAATATATGCATGTACATTCTAAGTCTGCATCTACAAACGAAAATGTATCTCATGGAGTGTGGCGGACGATACTTACTGTACCACTGTCCTTTCCCTCCTTTGGCTTACCAGATTGTCTGCGGGAAGAATGACTGTTGGTAAGCCTCCACGTGAGCTCGAACCTTTCTATTTTTACTCCATGGTCTTTTCGCCAGGTATTTGTAGGAGAAAGCAATACATTCTTGCTACCTCTTCATTTGTGCTTAACTACTGCAGCCTAAATTCATTTGAACCTGCTTATTGTATTCAGGTCTTTTGTCTTCCTCTACAGTTTTTATCCCCTTACTTTCATTACAAAAACGATTCCTTCATGCTTTAGGATGTGTGCTATCAATGAACCCCTTTCTTAGTAAAGTTTCTTTCTTTCTGAATTCGGTCCAATAACTTCTCAATTATTCTATCTTACCATGTAATCTTCACCATTCTTCTTTAATATCACATTTCGAAGTCGTCTTTTATCTTAATTTTATCAACTGCTGCCAGTGTTTTTCCGTGGCTGTATTACTTTCGTAAAATAAGAACAACTGCCTTCAGTCACAACCGTGGTTTTACTTCAGTGCAGGATGCATTTCGATCCCTGGGGGCTCATGTTCAGGTACTCAGACAGTCTACAGCGATTTTTTCTCCAGATTTAGGTTAATTGTGTTCCTGGTAAGATTATAATGCTGCATCACAAAGTGGCACACTTTGAGTATAAATTTACAAAACTAACACAAGTCGAAAAATAACTGTTTCCAGCAGTGGCTACTTGTTTCTGAAGTACATGTAGCCACAACTGGAAACAGTAAGTTATTTTTCGATTTGTATTAGTTTTGCAAACTCATATTCACAGTGTATCATTTTGTAATGCACCATTGCAATATTACCAGGACCAGAATTAACCTAAATCTGGAGGAAAAAAAAAAGTCGCTGTAGACTGTCAGAGAACCTAAAGATGAGCCCCCACAAGGCTCGAAATGCATCGTGCATTGAAATAAAATCAAGATTGTGAATGAAGTCAGTTCTTTATATTACTATATTATCTTCGCGCCTTTCTATTATCTCCCTGCCAGGGCTGCTTATTGTCCACTTTTCACTTCCGTACAAGGGTTCAATGCAGACGAATACCTTGAGAAAATATTTCGACAGAGAACGGGAAAGGTGAAAGTCTAAGGGCGCAAGATCTGGTGAATATGGTGGGTGCAGAATGACTTCCCAATCTTCCTGTGTAGCATATTTGTCAGTTAGCACAACGCGGGCAGGCGTTATCGCGGAGTAACATCACTTCACGCACTTTTCCTGGTAGTTTCTCTTGGACTGCGTCTACAAGACGTTGACAACAAATGTCAGCAGTGATCGCTAGACCTAGAGGAAGAAATTCGTAGTACACCACACCATCACTGTTCCACCAGGTCTTTGTACGGGGAATTTCTGCATTGCTTAGCCTTTCCTCATGTTAGCGTAAAGACACCATTTCATTTCTCGTCACCAGCAACGATACAGAATATAAATGATCGGTGTCATTCATGAGCCAATTGATGACGAGCGAGCAGAGATGCATATATGGTCACCTGCCCGTATCTGTGACTTTGGCTTAGAGTGTGGCGTACCACATTTGTACACTGATGCGGATCATTGTGGATTAATACGTTCAAACGCTCTTCATCAAACTCCGAAGGTCTTCCTGAAAGTGGAGAGTACTACAGGTCAAAACGATCCTCCTTAAAACGCGAAAGGCATTTCCTTCTGTGCTCTGTCCAATGGCAATATCCCAATAAACAATGCCTATATTTCTGGCTGTCACCGGTGTGGCCGTGCGGTTCTAAGCGCTTCAGTTTGGAACCGCGTGACCGCTACGGTCGCAGGTTCGAATCCTGCCTCGGGCATGGATGTGTGTGATGTCCTTAGGTTAGTTATGTTTAAGTAGTTCTAAATTCTAGGGGACTGATGACCTCAGAAGTTAAGTCCCATAGTGCTGACAGCCATTTTTTTCTGGCTGTCACCCTTCTACAGAACTCAAACAGCATAATATGTGGGAAATGTTCCGATTTCTCAACTTGGCACTCACTATCTCCAAATGACAAAATGTAAACTCAGATAGCAACAGTGAACTTCAACAAAAAATTACAATCCATAAATAAACACACTGAAACCAGAATACCATCACGAAAAACAAAAACGCTACTAACTTATGCAGCAACCTAATATTTCTTCCACATTTCCCCGTTTGCAAAGTTATGGTTTGCCACCTGAGCTCTCAATATTCTTAAATGTGCTCCTATTATCTTGCTCTAGGTGGCCCCATTAACGTAGCCATGATTGAGTTGTTGTTGTTGTTTTCTTCAGTCCAAACACTGGTTCGATGCAGCTCTCCAAGCTACTCTATCCTCTGCAAGCCTCTTACCTCCAAGTAACTACTGCAACCTACATCCTCCTGAACCTGCTTGGTGTATTCATCTCTTGGTCTCCCTCTACGATTTTTACCCTCCACACTTCCCTCCAGTACTAAATAATGCTCCCTTGATGCCTCAGAACGTGTCCTACCAACTGATCCCTTCTTCTAGTCAGGTAGGGCCACAAATTCCTCTTTTCCCCAATGATATTCAGTACCACCTCATTAGTTACGTGATCTTCCCATCTAATCTTCAGCATTTTTCTGTAGCACCTAATTTCGAAAGCTTCTATTCTCTTCTTGTTTAAACTGTTTATTGTCCATGTTTCACATTCATACATGGCTAAACTCCATACAAATACTTGCAGAAAAGTCTTCCTGACAACCTATACTAGATGTTAAATTTCTCTTCTTCAGGAGCGCTTTCCTTGCCATCGCCAGTCTACATTTTACATCTCTACTTCGACCATCCTTAGTCATTTTGCTGCCCAAATAGAAAAACTGATTTACTACTTTCTTTAAGTGTCTCATTTCCTAATCTAATTCCCTCAGCAACGTCTGATTTAATTCGACTACATTCCATTATCCTCGTTTTGCTTTTGTTGAAATTCATCTTATGCCTCCTTTCAAGACACTGTCCATTCCGTTCAACTGTTCCTCCAAATCCTTTGCTGTCTCCAACAGAATTACAATGTCATCGGCAAACCTCAAGGATTTTGTTTCTTCTCCGTGGATTTTAATTCCTACTCTAAATATTTCTTTGGTTTCCTTACTGCTTGTTCAATGCGCAGATTGAATAACACCAGGGATAGGCTGTAACCCTGTCTGACTCCGTTCCCAACCACTGCTTCCCTTTCATGCCCCTCGACTCTTATAACTGCCATCTGGTTTCTGTACAAATTATAAATAGCCTTTTGTTCCCTGTAACCCCTGCCACCTTCAGAATTTGAAAGAGTATTCCAGTCAACACTGTCACAAGCTTCCTCTAAGTATATTGCTATAAACGTAGGTTTGCCTTTCCTTAACCTATCTTCTAAGATAAGTCGTAGGGTCAGTATTCCCTACGGAATCAAATCTGATCTTCCCCAAGGTCGGCTTCTGTCAGTTTTTCCATTCACCTGTAAATAAATGTGTGTTACTATTTTGCTACCGTGACTTATTAAACTGATATTCGGTAATTTTCACATCTGTCAGCACCTGCTTTCCTTGGAATTGGAATTATTATATTCTTCTTGAAGTCTGAGGTTATTTCGCCTGTCTCATACATCTTGCCCACTAGATGCAAAATCTTCATGTACATCCTCTTCTATTTCCATAATATTGCCCTCACGCACATTGCCCTTATACGGACCCACTATATACTCCTTCCACATTTATGCTTTCCCTTCTTTGCTTAGGACTGGTTTACCATCTGAGCTCTTGATATTCATACTGGTGGTTTTCTTTTCTCCAAAGGTCTTTTTAACTTTTCTCTAGCCGCCATCTGTCTTAACCCTAGTGATATATGCTTCTACATCATGCTTGACGCCTGCTTCATTTACTTCATTTTTATGTTCTCTTCTTTCATCTATTAAATTCAATATATCTTCTGTTACCCAAGGATTTGTACTAGCTCTCGTCTTTTTACCTACTTGATACTCTGCTGCCTTCACTATTTCATCTCACAAAGCTACCCATTCTTCTTCTATCGTATTCCTTTTCCCTGCTCTTGTCAATCATTTCCTAATGCCCCCAGTGAAACTCTCTACAGCCACTAGTTCTTTCAGTTTATTCAGGTCCCATCTCCATAAATCCCTACCTTTTTGAAGTTTCTTCAGTTTTGATCTACAGTTCATAACCAATAAATTGAGGTCAGAGTGCACCTCTGCCCCTGGAAGATTCCTACAATTTAAAACCTGGTTCCTAAATCTCTGCCTTACCTTTATATAATCCATCTGAAACCTTCCGGTGTCTCCAGGTCTCTTCCACGAATACAACCTTCTTTCATGATTCTTAAACCAAGTGTTAGTGATGATTACGATATGCTCTGTGCAAAATTCTACAGGCTGCTTCCTCTGTCATTCCTTGCCCCCCCCCCCCCTTTCATATTCACCTACTATTCCCTTCTCCTCCTACTATCGAATTCCAGTCCCCCACGACTATTAAATTTTCATCTCAGTTAACTATCTGAATAATTTCTTTTATCTCGTCATACATTTCTTCAATCTCTTCATCATCTGTAGAGCAAGTTGGCACATAAACTTGTACTACTATGGTAGGCGTGGGCTACGTGTCTGTCTTGGCTACAATAACGCGTTAACTATGCTGTTCATTGTAGATTATCCGCGTTCCTATTTTTTACTCATTATTAAACCTACTCGCGCATTACCCCTATTTGATTTTGTATTTACAACCCTTTATTCAGCTGAGCTTAAGTCCTGTTCCTCCTGCCACTGAACTTCACTATTTCGCACTGTAACTTTAACGTATCCATTTCCCTTTCTAAATTTTCTAACGTACCTGCCCGATTAAGGGATCTGACATTCCACGCTTCAATCCGTAGAACGCAAGTTTTGTTTCTCCTGATAACTACGTCCTCCTGTGTAGTCCCAGACCGAAGACACGAATGGGGGACTATTTTACCTCCGGAATATTTACGCAAGACGACGCCATTATCATTTAACCATTGTACAACTGTGCGTTTCTCCTCAAGCTATTCCAGCTTTGCCAATTTAAAATTTGCGCCGATCTCGTTTCTTACATGTATGTATCACCTTTTCGCCTGCTTCATTTGCTGCATTTCTATAGTTGTTCATTTCGTCAGTTACTTTCAATATATCTCGTGTTACCCTAGGATTTCTACTGAGCCTCATTTTTCTTGCCCATTTGAGCCTCTGCTGTCTTCAGTATTTAATCTCTTAAAACTACCCACTCTTCTTCTGTGGTACTTCTTTCCCCCGCTTCAGTCAATCGTTAAATAAAGCTCTCTGAAACTCAACATCCTCTGGTTCTTTCAACTTATCGAAGCCTCGCTTTTACTTCCCATCTTTCTGGATTTTTTTCCATTTTACCCCGCACATCGTAACCAATAAGCCATCGCCCCAGTCCCCATCCACTCCTAGAAATGTTCTGTAAAGTCAGATTATACAGGGTGTTACAAAAAGGTACGGCCAAACTTTCAGGAAACATTCCTCACACACAAAGAAAGAAAATATGTTATGTGGACATGTGTCCGGAAACGCTTACTTTCCATGCTAGAGCTCATTTTATTACTTCTATTCAAATCACATTAATCATGGAATGGAAACACACAGCAACAGAACGTACCAGCGTGACTTCAAACACTTTGTTACAGGAAATGTTCAAAATGTCCTCCGTTAGCGAGGATTCATGCATCCACCCTCCGTCGCATGGAATCCCTGATGCGCTGATGCAGCCCTGGAGAATGGCGTATTGTATCACAGCCGTCCACAATACGAGCACGAAGAGTCTCTACATTTAGTACCGGGGTTGCGTAGACAAGAGCTTTCGAATGCCCCCATAAATGAATGTCAAGAGGGTTGAGGTCAGGAGAGCGTGGAGGCCATGGAACTGGTCCGCCTCTACCAATCCATCGGTCACCGAATCTGTTGTTGAGAAGCGTACGAACACTTCGACTGAAATGTGCAGGAGCTCCATCGTGCATGAACTACATGTTGTGTCGTACTTGTAAAGGCACATGTTCTAGCAGCACAGGTAGAGTATCCCGTATGAAATCATGATAACGTGCTCCATTGAGCGTAGGTGGAAGAGCGTGGGGCCCAATCAAGACATCAACAATGCCTGCCCAAACGTTGACAGAAAATCTGTGTTGATGACGTGATTGCACAATTGTGTTCGGATTCTCGTCAGCCCACCCATGTTGATGTCAAAATTTACAATTTGATCACGTTGGAATGAAGCCTCATCCGTAAAGAGAACATTTGCACTGAAATGAGTATTGACACATTGTTGGATGAACCATTCGCAGAAGTGTACCCATGGAGGCCAATCAGCTGCTGATAGTGCCTGCACGCGCTGTACATGGTACGTTAACAACTGGTTCCCCCGTAGCACTCTCCACACAGTGACGTGGTCAACGTTACCTTGTACAGCAGCAACTTCTCTGACGCTGACATTAGGGTTATCGTCAACTGCACGAAGAATTGCCTCGTCCATTGCAGATGTCCTCGTCGTTCTAGCTCTTCCCCAGTCGCGAGTCATAGGCTGGAATGTTCCGTGCTCCCTAAGACGCCGATCAATTGCTTCGAACGTCTTCCTGTCGGGACACCTTCGTTCTGGAAATCTGTCTCGATACAAGCGTTCCGCGCCGCGGCTATTGCCCCGTGCTAAGTCATACATCAAATGGGCATCTGCCAACTCCGCATTTGTAAACCATGCACTGACTGCAAAACCACGTTCGTGATGAACACTAACCTGTTGATGCTACGCACTGATGTGCTTGATGCTAGTACTGTAGAGCAATGAGTCAACACCAGCACCGAAGTCAACATTACCTTCCTTCAGTTGGGCCAACTGGCGGTGAATCAAAAAAGTACAGTACATACTGACGAAACTAAAATGAGCTCTAACATGGAAATTAAGCGTTTCCGGACACATGTCCACGTAACATCATCTCTTTATTTGTGTGTGAGGAATGTTTCCTGAAAGTTTGGTCGTACCTTTTTGTAACACCCTGTATAAGACAGATTTCGAAAGCTATCTGAAATTTTTCGTTGTCTTCACGTCTTTCCACGTCTACATCCTTTTTGTCGACATTCTTACGAGCGGCTATTAATTTAGCTCACTTATGGCCCCCGTAATGAGACGTTTGAGCAGGTCCAGTAACTCTTTGGTCGCAGCAGCTCGAAGTTTATACTCTCTCCATCCCTGCAATCTGTAAATACACACAAAACTATCGACAGGCGCCCTCACTCCTCTTAAATATTTCGAAGCCCGCAACGATAAGCAGTATCGACAGCAGAGCTGCCGTGGCCACTGCGGTGTGCTGAGGCTGCGGCCGTGCGCTCGCCTAGCCTGCAGCAGTCAGCAGGGATTGCGCAGCGGCCGTGCTGTAACCGCTGTCGGAAGCCGGCGCTGCGGCTGGAGAGCCGCCAGCAAAACACTCGGAGCAGCCTGCCGTAACTACAACACCTCCCGGAAACTCCGTAACCCGCCATGACTCACACGTCATGTTCCTGCTTGTTGTTGCAGCAGTCGTTTTCAGTCCAAACACTTGTTTGATGCAGCTCTCCACACCTGTCCATCATGTGCACGTCTCTTCTTGCTATCGGATAAGAGCAGGTAGAAATCTGAGACTGCTGATGACACTGTCGCCTGCAATGAAGTATCATAGTCTGTTGATTGTAAGGAGTGGGGAGGGAGGCGGGGGAGATTAAACACGAGTTGGACACTATTTCTGTTTGGTGCGATGCATCAGGAGGAAAAAATGCTCGACATGAAGGAGGGCAGGAAAAAGTGCAAACAGTGACAGCAATGACTCGTCTGCGCCGTCACCCCTTGTGACAGAAGTGCTTTTTTTTTGTCATCAATCTTCTGACTGGTCTGATGCGAATCGGCACAAATTCCTCTACTGTGACCAACTCCATCTCTGAGTAGCACTTTCAACCAACGTTCTCAATTATTTGTTACATATATTCCAATCTCTGTCTTCCGCCGAAAGGTTTTAACCCCTGCAGCCGCCTCTAGCACTACAGAAGTTATGCCCTGTTGCCTTAACAGATGGCCTATCATCCAGCCCCTTCTTCTTGTCAATGTTTTCCATGAATTCCTTTCCTTGCCGATTCTGCGGAGAACCTCCTCATTCCTTACCTTGTTCTTGCTGTTGTGGTCTTCAGTCCTGAGACTGGTTTGATGCAGCCCTCCATGCTGCTCTATCCTGCGCTAGCTGCCATCTCCGAGTAACTCCTGTAACCTACATCCTTCTGAATCTGCTTAGTGTATTCATCTCTTGGTCTCCCTCTGCGATTTTTACCCTCCACGCTGCACTACATTATTAACTTGGTGATTACTTGATGCCTCAGAACATGGCCTACTAACTGTAACACTCCGGTTTAATCTTACTGACTTATCCCGCTCGATCGAGATCCGGTAGCAGCCCAAAACAGGTATTAATTAATGTGACCGTGTACCTAATGGGGCTGGCAATCGGATTGGACTGCTACGGAGTTGTTACATTCCATTTTTGTCCTTCTCGAATGCTGTAATAATGAAATGTCTGGTGGCAAGAAGAACAACAACACAACTTTATTAATCAGCGACCTATATTCATCACAAAAACACCAAAATAAGGAGACAGCCACTGCCTTCGTCGTACAGAATTAATGACGGCTAATCTCAGCACAGGCCCTTTCGTTAATCATTATCGTCACACGCAATTTCAATCATTGTAATCCAACACTACAATCCAACACTGCAATCCAACACTGTAATCCAAATGATGCCGGCGCGGTAGACGCGTAATTACAAATGTCGGCACAAAAATATCACTGATCACTGTATTAATTATACTTTTTCACTTTCCCGTGTATTTCTAACACAAAGGGGTTAAACCACGGCGATGGCCACTCCCTTTGTCGGTACGGTCTTGCATTCCAGCAACAGACCTCTACCCGGCTCGCCCCGCAGCGTGTACCACACTACTGTCTCAACACTCGCTCTCGCAACCCGACACACTATCGATTGTTTGTCCTGTCGACTTGTGCTGTCGCAAACTTATAGTAAGGGCCTACGTACCCCTTACACAACCCATCCCTTCTTTTAGTCAACTTGTGCCACAACTTCCTCTTCTCTTCAATTGTATTCAGTACGGCCTGATTAGTTACGTAATATATCCATCTAATCTTCAGCATTCTTCTGTAGCACCGCATTTCGAAAGCTTCTATTCTCTTCTTGTCTCAACTATTTACCGTCCATTTCACTTCTATACATGGCTACACTCCATACAAATACTTTCAGAAACAACTTCCTGACACTTAAATCTGTACTCGATGTTAACAAATTTCTCTTCTTCAGAAACACTTTCCTTGCCATTGGCAGTCTACATTTTATATCCTCTACACTTCCACAATGATCAGTTATTTTGATCTCCAAATAGCAAAACTCATCTACTACTTTGGAAGTGTCTCATTTCCTAATCTAACTCCCTCAGCATCGCCCGATTTCATTCGACTACATTCCATTATCCTTGTTTTGCTTTTGCTGATGTTCATCTTATATCCTCCTTTCAAGACACTGTCCATGCCGTTCAACTGCTCTTCCTTTGCTGTCTCTGACAGAAATACAATGTCATCAGCAACCCTCAAAGTGATTATTTCTTCTCCCTGGATTTTAATTCCTACTCCAAATTTTTCTTTTGTTTCCTTTACTGCTTGCTCAATTTAAAGACTGAATAACATTGGGGATAGGCCACAACGCTGTCTCACTCCCTTCCCAAACACTGCTTCCTTTCACGCCCCTCTATTCTTGTAATTGGCTTCTGGTTTATGTACAAATTGTAAATAGCCTTTTGCTCCCTGCCACTTCAGAATGTTGAAGACTATTTCAGTCAACATTATCAAAAGCCTTATCTAAGTCTACAAATGCTATAAATGTAAGTTTCTCTTTCCTTAACCTTTCTTCTAAGGTAAGTCTTAGGGTCAGTATTGCCTCACGCGTTCCAACATTTCCATACTGATCCTCCCTGATGTCGGCTTCTACCAGTTTTTCCATTCGTCCGTAAACAATTCGTGTTAGCATTCTGAACACCTGTCAACACCTGCTTTCTTTGGGATTGGAATAATTATATTGTTCTTACCTTATCAGTTCAAATAATTTTCAACATTCTTTTGTTGCACCACATGTTCCGGGTTCCCATATTCCATGTCTCACTACCATACAATGCTGTGCTCCAAACGCACATTCTCAGAAACATCTTCCTCAAATCAAGACGTACTTCTCTTGGCGAGGACTGCCCTTTTTGCCAGTGATAGTCTGCTGTTTACATCCTCCCTGCTCCGTCCGTAATGGGTTTCTTGCTGCCTAGGAAGCAGAATTCCATAATTTTTCCGCTTCGTGGTCCCTAATTCTGATTTTAAGTTTCTCGCTGTTGTCATTTCTGCTACTTCTCAAAGCTTTCGTCTTTCGTCGATTTACTCTAAGCCCATATTCTGTAGTCAGTGAACTATTCATTGCATTCAAACACATCCTGTAATTTATTTACAGACGATAGCAATGTCATCAGCGAATCTTATCATTGAAATTCTTTCACCCTGAATTTTAATCCTCTCTTGAATCTTTTATTTCCGTCATTGCTTCTTCGGTGTACAGATTGATGAGTAGGGGCGAACGACTACATCCCTGTCTTACACCCTTTTCAATCTGTGCATTTCGTTCTTAGTCTTCCACTCTTATTGTTCGCTGTAGGTTCTTATACATATTGTATATTACCCATATTTCATTATATCTTACCACAATATTTCTCAGAATTTCGAGTATCTTGCAACACTTTACGGTTTCAAACGCTTTTTCAAGGTCGACAAATCGTATGAGCGTGTCTTGACTTTTCTTCAGTCTTGCTTCCATTGCCAATAGAAGAGGCAGTGCTGCCTCTCTGGTGCCTTTACCTTTCTTAAAGCCAAACTGATCGTCATCCAACAGTTTCTCAATTTTCTTTTCCATTCTTCTGTATGTTATTCTTGTTAGCAGCTTAGACGCATGAGCTGTTAACCACTGTCGCCTGTTGCCATCTTCGAAATTGCGTGGATGATGCTTTTGTGAAAGTCTGACGGCATATCGCTAGTCTCATACACCACACACCAACTTGAATAGTCGTTTTGTTGCCGCTTGTCCCATATTAATACTGGTTGTCCCCTCATCCACCACTTTCGACTCCTGGGGAGGAGTGGTCCGTTTTGGGAGCACGTATGTCAGCACACCACATTTTAAGTTTGTGTTTTAATACAAACAGAGAGTATCAGTAATTTTTAAAAAGGTTCCCCTTTTTAATCATTCTCGTCGCTAAGAATTTCACTCGGGGTAGAAGCGGTGAAGGCCACGTTACTGGGTACCCGATACCCAATTTAGAGTATCAGCCTGAACGTGCACAGACTGCCGTGATTGTTGTTAAGAATTTAGTGATCTTGCAGCTGAAAGTCCAGTAAAAGTGCATGTGCGACTTTCAACAGAGTGTGTTTCTCACACCAACTTGACTCTCGTTGCGTCTGTTGAGAAACAACTACGTATCCGAAGCAAAAATTACGTTTTTAACCACTGAACGGTTTGCGGTCTGCAAAAGTATCACCCAATTACAAGTCGTGTGTCCATTGTCTTCACTTTTTATCGTCCCAGTCAAACTGTGTTCCTTGTGGTAAAACATTTTGTTAAAGAAATGTAGGCGCCAAAGAAAATTATATGCTAAAAAAAGAGACAAGAATAAAAGGCGTTCACGACTACAAACCGAAGTTTCTGAAGGTGTCATTGGCCCACTGAGAACATTTCTTATTAATTTCCGAACGTTAAAATTACGTTATAATTGAGATACGCTAATAAGGCAAAATTCATTAAAATCTTATTTTGTGTGAATAAGAGAATAACTAATATCTAATAAGCAACAAGACGTATTACGATTTTAGGGACTTTAGGTGTAAGTAATTGACGTGTTTTACATTACGTCGATAGGCCTTTTTCGCGGGCGCGGTAACTGAGATGTTCGCTTCTGATCTCAATGCTCTTGGTAGCTGGAGCCTTTTGCCGAAAGTATGCGCTGTCTGTGGCCAACCGATGCTGAGGTCTGGTTAGCGCGGTGCTGAAGATCGCTACCTATCTTTTCTTGGTCATGCCTTTGGTTACCTGACGGGCTTTTTTAAAACTGAAGTTTTTATAATTCTTTTCCCTTTTTATTTTTCATAATAAATATAGATTTGCTTTGTGCGGGCTAAGTCTCTCTCTTCTCATACTTATACACGAAAGATTTAATTGAGGTGATCGGGGGAGGGGGACGTGAGACGTGGTTAAAGAGAGAAGTCACATACCTGCGTAATAACACACACAGACAGTTGTGGACCCACAGCACTGACATAATCCAAACAGGACTAGTGGCGCTCTGCGCTTGGTCTTTCCTCATTCTGAGACCATGATCATTATGGGGGTCCTACTGCACAATGTGGAATCTTAATCAATGAGAGTCTAGTCTCCCGTCTTTAAAACAAAAAGAAATCAAGAAGTGATATTATTTGGCGGTGAAACCGGGAACCATGCGAAGATTAGTTTTGTTAAATTCAAGCAGTTTTATACACTACACGTACACGTGTTTACAAGCAACTTTTGTTACGTACAAGGACTGAATTAATTTGTGAATACACCCACACACCTAAGAAATCAAGTTTCAACAAAATTTCTACAAATTAGAAAGAAAATATTATAACATTTTATATCAAGCACGCGCACTGGAAACAATTTAATCATACATTATCTCACAAACTGACACAAAGCAGGCTCTTGAGTTGCTCTGGATACATAATAATACCTCCACGTTTCATCGAGTAGAGGTAGCGGCCGCCGAACGTCACAAATTACAGCGTACAGGCTACTGAACGTTGTTCTGGTTGATGGAAAACAACTCTGATCGTCTTAATAGAATGTAACTACTTTTCATATAAGTGTCACGTATAGAAGGCACATTTCGTCCTTGAAAATAGGGTACTATCTGAAATCTCAGAATACCACAATTCCGGTTGTCAGAAGCCTATTATTGCTAACGGTCCAGATGATTACGACCACTGGAACAAATTTCCAAGCTATGATATTATCGAGGAACACTTTGTCCCAATATCCTGCACTACTACCGTTTTTTAAAGTAATGATTATTGTGTCCATTTTGGGAACAAATTGTGAGATTAATTAATGAAACATTATAAAAAGGGACATGAAAATATCCAAGAAACGAGCTATTTTCTTTTTTGTGTAACAATACGTGACACAGCCGCTGAGAAACGTTACTAATCGACAGGAGCGCGATCAGTTAACACTGGAAAGAAACCAGCGAGACGAATGTAATTGTTGCCAGGGCTACAGATAGCACCATCGCTGCGTCAGCGATCTTTTCGTTTTCAAAGAAAAGGCAATTTATTGCCGAAGGTCGTGAGTGAAAAGAATAGCGTAACAATGAGCAGTGGAATTGTTGTTCATAATAATTAGACCCGAACTGAAATTGGAATCCGATTCTTCTCTGATTTCTTTTTTAAGGTCTTTCTGAGAAACTTCTGGCGGAGAGGGCTGTAGAAAAACATGTAAAATAGTATGTTATGCGGACAAAAGGAAGAATACAAGAAAAAGATAACTTATAATATTAACGATTATGTAAATCAAAAGCTTATAGACTAAACTGCGCGCGCTCGTGTGTGTGTGGCGCGCGCGCGCAATCCATGTTATTTAAAACGGTAGATTCCTTTTTATAACAGATAACTCCGACGTTTTGTAATTTTGGCTGTTTGGCATGAATTACATTTGTTCCGATGATACTGGAAATTCACAATATAAATTCATGAAAGGACATGCGACAATTAACTGGACATTTCAATTTGACTGAATTTATTGGAATAGTGCAGCTACTACCATAAAGGAAAATATTTTTTAATAAGTTTTTCAGTACTGGAGCTGTGCCGTTGAGATGCTGTGGCAACACTTTTGCATATTTTATGAATAATGCTGTACTGGACAGTCACATTATATATTCGTTGTTTAGAGAGATCATTCCACCTTATACTGTAAGACAGAATTTCGAAAGTGCTGCCATAAAGATATATGTCACACACAAATTTGAAAAAGTTGTTTCCTTTGTAGACATGTCGAGAGTTCTGTACTCTTCTGCAACCGAACACGAAGTTCAATTAAGACTTTTACCTTGATAATAGCAAGAACTGTTACTTGTCTGTCTCATTAAAAGAGATGTGGTCGGATGTCTTTCACAGCTCAAGATTCCCGTAAAATCTCCTAATTAGTAAAGAAGTGCTATCCAAAGAGATGGCTGTCCGTGAGCACTTTCAACAGGTTAACCCAAAGGCACAGAATACCACAGCGCGGCCTACAGTTACACCCCTATCCCCACCCCCGTTCCCACCCCTCCCAAATTTGCCTGCAAACGCGAGAGAGAGATCAGATCACGGATCGCCTGGGAAACCAGTTATGCAAGCTGCTAACCAACCGAGCACATCGGCGTTCCCCTTCCCTTAACCCCCGCCCTCGCTCCTTCCATAGCTTGTCAACACTTGCATAAGGGAAGCCTCAGCGTTAGGCATCCTTACTACTACATGCAATGGAAGAGGTACTTCGTTACAAGAAGTTGAGTCATGCAGGGTCATTCTAAAATCTCCAGAGCCCCTCTCAAATGCGATGAATTTTTAGAGAGTAAAGGGCCAGTTCTTCCTCATGCTAACCCCACACACACACACACACACACACACACACACACACACACACACGAGAGAGAGAGAGAGAGAGAGAGAGAGAGAGAGAGAGAGAGAGAGAGAGAGAGAGAGAGAGAGACCCGCTTGATTTAGCTTTTGTCTTCTCTTCAAAATATAAAACGCTCTCAGTTACAAATGTGGCGTACGTGACTTCTTCTATACTACAGGCGTCACACACACGGGTCGCTCTACTGAAATATGACGCCGTGTGTTATAGACTGTATTCTCTCTGGATGTGGTAAGGGTGACTTGATCCTGCCGAGGTTACGGTACGAGGTATGCCACAACCGGATAATTGGCTTCACCAGCCGGAACTTAACATATCTCCTTCCCCAACCCTCACCCCTTCCCCCACCCCCACCCCTGCCCCTGCCCTGGCTTAGCCACTCCTCCATAGTTGCATGGCTGTCTAAATCAACAGGAAAATAACAGTCAACACAGAAATATTTAATTTTGTGTTCCTTGGTCACCTGGTGTCCTAGCTCGCTCATTTCTCAAGATTCTAATTTAGCCGGCCGGAGTGGCCGAGCGGTTCTAGGCGCTTCAGTCTGGAACCGGGCGACCGCTACGGTCGCATGTTCGAATCCTGCCTCGGGCATGGATGTGCGTGATGTCCTTAGGTTAGTTAGGTTTAAGTAGTTCTAAGTTCTATGGGACTGATGACCTCAGATATTAAGTCCCATAGTGCTCAGAGACATTTGAACCATTTTTCTAATTTAGCTTTGTAATCAATAGATCACCACACCGTGTATCATACTTGCTTATCCGGCTGTTTAAGTATGAAAAGTGTGCCTTTACATTCCACAATGCAATGCAGAAACGCTAAACATTTCTTACTAAAGTTCTGAAACTACGTTCAGCGTGGGCCTGGTGCGCTAAGGAGCTGCCGCAAACAACCTTCAGTGACAGGTTCTTGCCTTTGAAGATATGGAACTCAGTATTATAGACGACGTGTGACATTGTGGAGGGAAATAAGACGCCGTGGAATGGTAGCTGACAATACAGGAGACACTTTTTTATATTGACTTTCAGTATTGACAGCGCTCGGTATAGATGACTGTTTTGTACAGGGTCATGGACGCTCATTGCTAGGTTGATTACAGGTTTCTATACGGATACGGAGAAATAGACGTGAAGCACTGTTTGTTGGGAGATTCCGGAAACTTAACCATAAAGGATTTTCTTCCTCCACACACCAGGAGATTCAAAATGAATATACGGGTTTTAAGACTTTGTTGAATTTGTTACATTCAACTTACAAATAACAGCAACTCTAACAGTATTTCTTTACAGGGTTCAACTGAGCACCAATCGTCACACGTCGAGTTGACAGGCGGGTTCTTTCCACACCTTCATCAGTGTATCGGGATTAATTGTTGCTACAATCCTGTTTCTGGTGTCGGGTAGATAAGTTGATAGCGGAAGCACACACACATGATCTTTTATGAGGCCTCAAAGGTAAATATCGCATGGCGTCAGATCGTGTGTGAACCTGGACATGCAAAACAGGCTCTGACATCCAGCCCCTTGCGGCCAATAGAGCGGTGGGGCACAAGGTCGTTCAAACAATCGCGTACTTAAGTTACGCCAGTGAGACGGGGCACTATCTTCCTTCCCAATAAAAGTTCCGTGGTTCAGCTTCTTCCAACTGAAAAGAGAACCCTAGTTCTAGCGCATCAAGACAAGAAACAACCGTTACATTTGCTTCACCGAAAAAGAAAGGCCCATGAACTTTCCGCCGTTATGCAGCACAAAAAAAGATTCAGTTTAAGGGACTCTCTTTTCAACTATACCTTCTCGTGCGGATTTTCTGACCTCCAGATGCTCACATTGTACGTGTTCACATTTTCACTTATATGAAATGTCATTTCATGACTGAAGACGACACGATTCAGAAAATTTTCGTCATGCAGCAACATTTCGTTTGCAAAGCAGGCACGTAAACGCAAGAACTGCAAACGAGAAGGACGTCGTTGTAAGCGTCTCCTTGAAAGTCTCCGCGCAGACGTCACTGGAACTGCTAATTCAATAGTCTTCGGACAGATTTCTTGGGGCTACGCCTGAAAGACTCACTCGTTTAACATGTCACTCTTGGTCGTTCCATAATCTTCCCTTTGCGCGCAGGTGTGCAAACACAACTGATTTTATGTAATACTAAGTTGAATGTAAATACTACAAAGCCTCAAAATCCACATATTCATTCTGAAGCACCCAGTACAATAGCCCCTACTATCCACTCTGTTCATGAGCGAGCGTGTCTGTTGGTTCAAATTCAAATGGTTCTAAGCAATATGGGACTTACCATCCGAGGCCATCAGTCCCCTAGACCTAAACCTAACTAACCTAAGGACATCACAAACAGCCATGGCCGAGGCAGGATTCGAACCTGCGACAGTAGCAGCAGCGCTGTTCCGGACTGAAGCGGCTAGAACTGCTCGGCCACAGCGGCCGGCCGTTTCTGTTTATACAGTCTAGTGTGTGTGTGTGTGTGTGTGTGTGTGTGTGTGTGTGTGTGTGCGTACTGTCAGTAATGTTTGCGTTGTATGCCGAGAGAGATGAGGACGTATCCAACACTAACAGTTTAACTACCTTTACGGACTCCATTATTTTTTGGCACGGTGAGTAAATACCGCTGCCGCAGCTAATGAAAAAGGTCATGGAAGCGGGTCAGATAGGAGCCGCCAAGACGCAGTTAAAACAGGGGTTACCTGACGGTATGACAAGTACCGGCTCCAAGGCGTCGGGTCAATTACTACTTGCTGCGAGCGGAGGCACCAAGCAGAATAGCAATGACGCAGCAGAAAGGCGGAGCCACAGCGGTCTGGGTGTCCTGGTTGCTTCACGTCTGAGCCACAGTTTGTTGTAGATTACATGTAGCAAACCAAATCATGTAGCAAAGAAGCTACCCTTCCCGAGATGGGACCTACAATGGTCTACGAGGTTACACGAATCGACAAGTCGTCACCTTCGGATTCTGCCACTACTAGCTGCTGCGGCGTCGCTGTTTGCGGCAAGTGCGATGGTGCGGACGTAGAGCCCTCCAAGCTGCAGGCAACCTGGGCGCTTTCATCAGTTGTTGCCGCCCTCCTACGCTAGGTGTCGACGGTTCCAGCTCAAGTCTGGGAAAGCCACACAGCCGCCAATGCTTGTGCGTGCGAACTCGTGCCGCCTGCCTCTGTTTGTGTGGGCAGGCAGTGACGCTGCTGCGAGCCGTCTGTCCACGCTGGGACCACGGCGTAATTTGTCGCGCCGCAGCGCGCTCGTTCGGTGCAGTGTGGGCAAACTGCTTGCCGCCCACTGGTACGGTCAGCGCCCCAGCGGGCTCGGTGCCATCATCACTCTCCCGCCTGCGTGACGCTGCGGCTTCCTGACACTAACAACTCAGTTCCTCCACCCACCCTACTGGCCCTTCACACTCTGGCATTACAGTCGCCACCCAACGTACGGATCAGCACCAACAGTCTCAGATGCCCTCAGTTCACGAAACACTGCTCGTTCTATTGTAAGCAGTACATAATGGTGTAGAATGTGTTCATACACTCGCGCATTTAGCGTTTTCTTACGCGCAATAAGGGAACCAAGCCCCATCACGGGAAACACACCCATACTGTAAAACCACCTCCTTCGTACTTCGTTGTTGGCACTAACACGATGGCAGGTAATGTACTCGACGCATTCCTCAAACCAAACTCTTCCCTCCGACTGCTACAGGGTATAGTGTGATTCATTGCTCCAAAACACTCGTTCCAATCATCCGTTGTCGAGTGACGTCGTTCTTTACACCAGTTCAAGCGTGGCTTAGTGTTGACTACAGAAATGTGTGGTATATAGGGAGCTGCTCGACCTCTGTATCACATTTTTCACTGCGCACAGCCACTACGCTAACTGGACTGCTAGTAGAACTTCGGAACTCAAAGTGTTTCCTTACGCTGATTTCATGCGATTTTTTCTACAAGCACTCTCCACAACGCTGGACGGTTCCTGTCTGTCAGTAGACGAGGTCTGTGTGGTCTCGGCTTAGCTGCGGTTGTTCCTTCGTGTTTCCATTTCACAATCACATCAGCAACAGTCGACTTGGGCAGCTTTAGAGGAGGAGGATGGGAGGATGAGTACGAGGAGAAGATTAGTGTTTAATGTCGCGCCAAATAACGAAAAAAAGAAAAAAAAGGCTCTAAGCACTATGAGACTGAACATCTGAGGTCATCAGTCCCCTAGACTTAGAACTACTTAAACCTAACTAACCTAAGGACATCACACACATCCATGCCCGAGGCAGGATTCGAACCTGCGACGTAGCAGCAGCGCGGTTACGGGCTGAAGCGCCTAGAACCACTCGGCCACAGCGGGCGGCTATGTCCCGCCAACAACGAGGTCATTAGACACGGAGCACAAGCACGGGTCAGGGAAGGATGAGGAATGAAATCGGCCGTTCCCTTTCAACGGAACCATCCTGCCATTTCCCTGAAGCGATTTAGCACAATCACGGAAACTTCAATCAATATGGCCGGACGCGGGTCTGAACCGTCATACTCCCCAATGCGAGTCCAGTGTGCTAACGACTGCGCCCCCTCGCTCGGTCTTTACAAAAAGCGTTGAGATGTCCTGATTGGTCTGTTACTCAAGTGATGTCCAACGGCTAGTCTACGTTCGAAGTAACTGAGCTCTCTTGGCCGGCCCATTCTGCTGTTACTGTTCCTTTACTGACAACAGACTTCCCCCACCTCCTTTTATACCTTCTCCGGCAATCAGGTAGGCAGAATATAAACGCGTCAATGCTCACGACGCAAAGAAGACAAACACACGAGTTAGGTAAATAAACACACACTGTGGGTGAATACATGAACAGTTGCACAAAACTTAGCCTGTACAAAATCAGATAGTTAGGGCTGTCTTTTTAGGAAAAGAGCAGGCGCCTTCTTTTACGCCGTCTCTCGCGACATCTAGCGCTCAATTCCGCATTACATAGGGGTGTCCGAATACTTTGAATCAGATTGCGTGGGGGTACTTAGTCATTAGTCCCTCGCTAAATATGCGAATGGATCGGGTAAGTAAATAGAAAATATTAGTAGTACTATCTATCCCAAGCACTGTATAGTGGCTTGCAGGTTAAAGATGTAGGCAGACTTCCAGCCGCAATTACAGTAATAATTTCGTCTATACCGAGACGTCTACAACTGTTAATTCCCACCTAATTATAACCACTTTTATTATTATAGTACAATTGTTTGACAGTTGACTCCTGTCACCTGCCACTGTAGTGTTGACCCATCGGCTGCCGGCTATCGCTCGGTTATAGGCGATGCAGAAACAAGGCGGGTCGCTTCCCAAATGCTACTCATGTGTAACGCGGAACAATCATCGAAGGAGCCGCCGCGAAGTATGACGGAAATGCGAAATACTCTGTCACCAGCTCATTTTAAGTGACAAATGACTGAACCGCGGCGTTTGTGTAGAGTTGTCAGCGCTAAAAGACAAGCAACACTGGCTGAAATAACCGCAAAGATCAATGTGGGATGAACGAAAAATGTGTATGTTAGGACAGTGGGGGGAAATTCGGGGTTAATGGACTATGGCAGCATGCCGCCGATGCGAGTGGCTTTGTTAGCAGCACGATATCGTTTGCAAAGTCTCTCCTGGGCTCATGACCGCATTGGTTAGATCCCAGACGGCTGGAAAACCGTGGCCTGGTCAGATGAATCCCTACTTCAGTTGGTAACAGCTGATGCTAGGGTTCGAGTGTGGCGCAGACCCCACGATGCCATGGTCCCAAGTTGTCACCAAGGCATTGTGAAAGCTAATGGTGCCTCGATAACGGTGTGGGCTGTGTTCACATGGAGAGGATTGGGTCCTCTGGTCCAGCTGATCATTAACTGAGAACAGTTACGTTCGGCTACCTGGAGGTCAGTCATTAGAGGACTTCATGTCCCAAATCCAAATACATCACCGGTCCAGAATTGTTGGCGGCTGGTTTGAAGAACATTTTGGACAATTCTAGCGAATGATCTCGCAGTCCAGGTCGCCCGACATGAATCCCATCGAACATTTCGGGGACGTAGTCGAGAGATCAGTTTGTGCACAAAATCATGCTGTTATGGTCGACTACAGAGTGTAACGCTGCTTCCTTTGGACGCAAAATTGAAAATATAAAATAGTACCCAAAACCCAATAAAAGCCCCAAAATCCAAGATCCACATTTCAAGGCCCACTGGAATAGTGGCAAGTACATAGAAAAGAAATCTAGTATAAAGTGACTTAATGTTTTGAAAAGGGAAAGAAAAGAAATAGAATCCATTAGTTTCAAATTAAAATAATAGATCACAAAGTAGTGTACTTACAGATCACGGAATAAAACGAGTGAACTCAAAGAATACTCTGTGTGAGTACTCATTGAGGACACTGCGTAACACAGAAGGAAAAAATCATACATTGCTAATGTGCTGCTAGCGCTTGCTGGATCAGGTCGTATCTCAACGTATGCTCTTGTACGTAGGCGCGACGAGATTGTTTTTGTGCATTTTTGGAAATTTTGCGATCTGCTAGGAATAAAACTTGAAATAGGTAGATCAGCAACCTTGAGTACATCATTACGTAAAGCCAAGAGAGGAAAAGACCCGAACTTTTCTTAATTGGTTATTATACAGGGAAGACTGATCTTTGCCCCAAAGTAATAGACTGTTAGCAATTTACCGACATAGGAAGTGAACATTGGTATTGAAGTGAGAGACAGTACTGAAGTTTCGTTAAAGTAGCAAATGGAATTTGGATATAGTTACAAACTCTTTGACTGAAACTTACGTGACTAATTCCCCCCAGCTTAGGGAAAAGTTACTTCCTTAATACAATGATAGGACGTGAATAGTATGGAATAAACCAGCATAAAGTGGATTTGCTGTGTGACATTTCTTTCAAACCGTTCAATATTGTGTGTTTATGAAGTATTTATTTGTGCGGCGACATAGATTAATAACGGAGCGCATAATGCATAAATATTCTTTGTCGCGGTAGACAGTTATTGTACCGATTCGAACTAATAAGCTTACGTAAACTGGAAACTTTAGCGGAGAAGCTATTGCTGCGCATTGACTGTAACCATAATTCGTACAAGGACAGCCAACTACGGGTAGCTGTGCTCGTACACGTCGGGGAGCATATAATTATTTGAACTGGTCGGTATCATTAATATGCACTCGGCGTGAATACAGTGCAGCAAGACAGATTTTTTATGTAATTTTCATGTATATATACACCGGAGGAAGTCCGACACGATATCTGGATGCATCCCATGACTTGTCGCCTCTGTCTATAACAGCTGCATACAGGGTCGTCCATTGATAGTGACCAGGCCAAATATCTCACGAAATAAGCGACAAATCAAAGAACTACAAAGAACGAAACTTGTCTAGCTTGAAGGGGGAAACCAGATGGCGCTATGGTTGGCCCGCTAGATGGCGCTGCCATAGGTCAAACGGATATCAACTGCGTTTTTTTTTAAATGTGAATCGCCATTTTTTATTACATATTCGTGTAGGACGTAAAGAAATATGAATGTTTTAGTCGGACCATTTTTTTCGATTTCTGATAGATGGCGCTGTAATAGTCGCAAACGCATAAGTACGTGGTATCACGCAACATTCCGCCACTGCGGAATTTGCTTCGTGATACATTACCTGTGTTAAAATGGACTGTTTACCAATTGCGGAAAAGGTCGATATCGTGTATGGCAATTGTGATCAAAATGCCCAACGAGCGTGTGCTATGTATGCTGCTCGGTATCCTGGACGACATCATCCAAGTGTCCTGACAGTCCGCCAGATAGTTACGTTATTTAAGGAAACAGGAAGTGTTCAGCCACATATGAAATGTCAGTCACGACCTGCAACAAATGATGCCCAAGTAGGTGTTTTAGCTGCTGTCGCGGCTATTCCGCACATCAGTAGCAGACAAATTGCGCGAGAATCGGAAATCTCAAAAACGTCGGTGTTGAGAATGCTACATCAACATCGATTGCACCCGTACCATACTTCTATGCGCTAGGAATTGGATAGCGAGGACTTTGAACGTCGTGTACAGTTCTGCCACTGGGCACAAGAGAAATTACAGGACGATGACAGATTTTTTGCACGCGTTCTATTTAGCGACGAAGCGTCATTAACCAACAGCAGTAACGTAAACCGGCATAATATGCACTATTGGGCAACGGAAAATCCACGATGGCTGCGACAAGTGGAACATCAGCGACCTTGGCGGGTTAATGTATGGTGCGGCATTATGGGAGGAAGGATAATTGGCCCCCATTTTATCGATGGCAATCTAAATGGTGCAATGTATGATGATTCCCTACGTAATGTTCTACCGATGTTACTACAAGATGTTTCACTGCATGACAGAATGGCGATGTACTCCGAACATAATGGATGTCTGGCACATAGCTCTCGTGCAGTTGAAGTGGTATTGAATATCATATTTCATGGCAGGTGGATTGGTCGTCGAAGCACCATACCATGGCCCGCACGTTCACCAGATCTGAAGTCCGCGGATTTCTTTCTGTGAGGAAAATTGATGGATATTTGCTATCGTGATGCACCGACAACGCCTGACAACATGCGTCAGCGCATTGTCAATGCATGTGCGAACATTACGAAAGGCGAACTACTCGCTGTTGAGAGGAATGTCGTTGCACGTATTGCCAAATGCACTGAGGTTGACGGACATCATTTTGAGCATTTACTGCATTAATGTGGTATTTACAGGTAATCACGCTGTAATAGCATGCGTTCTCAGAATTGATAAATTCACAAAGGTACATGTGTCACATTGAAACAACCGAAATAATATGTTCAAACGTACCTACGTTCTGTATTGTAATTTAAAAAACCTTCCTGTTACCAACTGTTCGTCTAAAATCGTGAGCCGTAAGTTTGTGACTACTACAGCGCCATCTATCACAAAGCGAAAAAAGTGGTCCAACTAAAACATTCATATTTCTTTACGTACTGCCGGCAATGTGAACTTCAGCAAAGTGGGTAGCCGTTTGCCCTCTAGAGTGAACTGGAAGTTAAGTTAGTTAATCCCTGTATACAAATGTAAGAAATAGGGTTTGGCCTCAGAGTTAACAGAATACTCCACTAACCAATTTAGCACGCCGGCCGCTGTGGCCGAGCGGTTCTAGGCGCTTCAGTCCGGAACCGCGCTGCTGCTTCGGTCGCTACTGCCTCGGGCATGGGTGTGTGTGATGTCCTTAGGTTAGGTTGGTTTAAGTAGTTCTAAGTCTAGGGGACTGATGACCCCAGATGTGAAGTCCCATAGTGCTTAGAGCCATTTCAACCATCTTTACGTACTACACGAATATGTAATAAAAATGGGGGTTCCTATTTTTTTAAAAAAAACGCAGTTGATATCCTTTGGACCTATGGCAGCGCCAACCAGCGGGCTAGCCATAGCGCCATCTGGTTTCCCCCTTCCAGCTAGCCAAGTTTCGTTCTTTGTAGTTTTTTCGTTTGATGCTTATTTCGTGAGATATTTGGCCCGGTCACGATCAATGGACCACCTTGTATATGACGCGGAATCGCTTCTTGTGCGGGAGGATCCAGTGGCGTTTGGTTAGTGCTGTGTACGAAACGTGTATTTCGTTAGTACCGCGGGCGTGTGTGTGTGTGTGTGTGTGTGTGTGTGTGTGTGTGTGTGTGTGTGTGTGTGGTGTTATCATGTGCGATGAAACGCGAAATTAACAGGGCCAAACCCAGGACTGGGGATGTAAACACATCACGAAGGGAAGCAGGTCAAGAAATTGGAAGTGAACTGATCAAATGCTGTGGCAGTTCGGCAACGGCTGTGACGTCGAGCGCTCTGAAATGCCAACTACCAAGTAATTTTAATCGGAGTATAGTTTTTGATTTTCGTCTTGTGCTATTTTACTTGGGGGGCTCCGATACGTGCACTGGTCAGCAGACAGCTGCGCCGTTCCGTATTGGCCTTGCTTTCATCCAGCAGGCAGTCCACAACGGTTAGCGCCGGCACGTATCTGGAGTGCCATCTGACGCGCCGGCCAACGCCAGCGGAAGGAGACAGGCACGAGTGGTGCCGGGGCTGCCGCCTCGCTTATTCTGGGAGTGGCGGAGCTCTGAGCAGACCGCAGACAGACTGCGCGCGCGCGCCGCCGTGGCGAGCTGCCAGCACTCGGCCGGGGCACGCCCATCCGCGCCGCACTGCTTGCGGTCGCGTCTGCGGAGCTTCACTCGGGAGCGCTCTTACTGTCAGCCAGCGCGCGAAAAAACGCCGCCAAACTCGTGCACGTCGGCGGACGACGTTACAATTACGTCATCCTTCGAAATTTATTCGCAGACTGTGAGTTCCTTGACACCAACTTATTTATTTCTCGTTCGATCTGCCAGATACATTTTACAAACAACAGATAAGATTAATATAAATCTCGATAAATGCTTGGAACTCACAATGTGGAAACAAATTATATCAGTTATTACAATACAATTATGTCACGGAAACTACATTAAATAGAACACAAATCACATAAATTTAAGACTTAGTTACACAGTAACATTAAGATTATGGAGCCATTTCCTGGCAATGTCCGTTAACTTGTGGAGCGATATCAGAGAGCCATCTCTGAAACCATGAATGTCACAAACCAGAAGATGGTCCATTGTTTGTACCTCGCCAGTCAACACGAATCGTCTGTATAGCCCCATTTGGTTGTTTACTGTCTGCATCGTCCAACTCCTGTGCGAAACCTGTTTAGAGCCGACCAGTGTTTCCTGTTGAGATTGAAGCCTTCAACCCTTTTGGTTGGGTCGTGGACTGTGTGATGGTTTGTCCACGACGCCTCTTCTCAGACCCTGCCATGCATTCTTCCATCCAACTTCGAGACCCTCTGTGCCTAATGTTCTGCTCCAGACGATAGGTTTTCTGGACTTAGTCTCGTGGGTCCTCCCATGTCGGCATGTATGGGTAGCCTTTGGTTTGTTTCAATTTTTTCTACTATGTCCTGGGTTGCTTTCTCTCTACGTATGGAAGCAGGAGCAATGTTTGCCAGCACCGGAAGCCACTCAACGGGCGTAAACGTGATCACCACCAAGAAAAGGTGGAACACACACTGATTGTGTGTCAACTTAATATTGACAGCAACTGTAGTAAGTGTATTTCTACTCTCCGATAGCGGCATATGAAAATTTGTGGTAGATCCGGACTCTAGCCCGGATTTCCCGCTTGTCGTGAGCAGTCGGATTAAGCACTTCGGCTATCCGCGCACGCTCCTCAAACCGACCCAAACTTCACGTGACACCCTGTTTGCATCCTTACGTCGCAGTCCACTAAATTCATCACCTAATGCTCGCATCATTACTTGGAATCCCGCAAACAGAATGAGACACAGGAATCGGGACCGATGTTATGGTGGTATGCCCGCCTAGGTTTGTAGAACCAGGTTGGTGCACAACTTCGTAACGTTTTTGTTTTGCATGTTGGTATTCTGTTCCTATGGGACGATTTATCGATTGTCATTTTTTATTTGTAGTTCACTGTTGCTATTTGAGTTTGTCATTTGAGGACACTGAGTGGAGTCGTGGAAAAGGAGTGCCATGTGGACGAATCGGAATCGTTTACATTTCGTACCAAACTTTAATAGGTATTTCACCAACTAGTATAGTATTTCTAGTCACAAATCTTTCAAAGTGTAGACACGCGTTTACGTTCAGGCGCTGAAACATTATTCTCCAGCAGTCGTATTACAGTCAGCAAATTCATTACACACAACGCGATATGCGGAAATAATTCGTGAAATAACTGCAACATCCGACCGACTGCGGGTAATTAAAAACTGCGTTCCGCACCGGAAATCGAACAGTGAATTTTGGCTTCAGCCGCCTGCTTCCAGGAATTGTACACTGGAAAATGTAAAACTTTGCTTTCTATTCCAAATTTCAATTAGTCGCTGACGGAATATGCTCCGCATACTAAAATTTTTGTATCTGCTGGTATGCCGATAGGCAATGACCGTGAGATAATAAGCTCTCAATAATTTGCATTTTAGTGAGAATGATGCGATGTTTCTCCCTTCCAGAGCATTTTTTGTTTCACGACTGCCTTGCGCGTCAATTTTTGAAACTGCGGCGAACGGTTCTCTTTTTATTCCTTTTTACTCTTCAGATTGACAACATGATGCGTTCTCAGCCTTAAGTTAAGACAATAATTTTATAATAATGTGATGATGATGATATGTGGAATCGCTCGACAGCAGGGTCCTACAATCTGTACTGAAATGTTGTGAGTGTGTGTAAACTTTGTACGATATACATCAAAGCGACATTTAAGATACATTTTAAAAACTCACCTAAACCATACACGCCAACATAATGAAAGTCAACAAAAATATTATCACAGATACACGAGGCTTCGCTTTAGAGATTAAGGTAAAAGCCTGTTCCGTCTTTATTTTAGCCATCTTTTCGTAGTCTCATCAGCGCTTCTACCGCATTGTTTGCATGTTACAACTTGATTTGTATCTATTCTCAGTCATACTTTCATTACGTTTTGGTTCTCATTTCGGACAAATTTTTTTTTATCAATCCTTCATACCGTTATTTGCTATTTGGTCATCAAAAACATATGCTCCACTCTTTAAAAAAATTCGTCTCGACTGTCTTTTCTTGCCTACATTGTTTCAACATAGTCCACGATTTACAGTCGTATGACCATATTTGAGTATCTTTGCTTTGTAGAATTTTGTTGCTAAATGCTCTGTTTACCGTGTCGCGTAACGTCTACTTACGTCGTTTGCTGTTAACCCTTTTCGTGATCGCAGAGGACAGCACACTCAAGAAGAAGAACTACATGATACTTGTTCTAAAAATTGTTTTTGACATATCACTGATCGTGCTGGATATTTTTCTATAAAGGCTATAAATTTTTGTTTTCTACGGCTATTATATAATATGGTTTTTGACTTTATCTGTATACCGAATATTGCTTACTTTCAACCTTCCGTTTTTTTGTCAATGAAGTAGTTTTAATTGGTCATGCCCAAACAATATACTCGTAATATGTACAGGCTCGGCAAGAATTGTAACTATGTACATTATTCTCGACAGATGTTACTAGATTTTAAATTTGAAGGCATCAGTTTTTATTCAGACGTCTCTTCTGCTGCCACACATTTCGTAAGGGGGTATGCGAAATACACAACCCGTCATTAAAATTTCAAGATTAGGACGGACAAATAATAACCAAATTTCACTTACTGTTCATATACAGTGTGGTAGGAAGGATAATGGTAAATACAAACGCGTAATTTAGCACATACAGCTGTCACCTCTAGCAGCAAAAATAGCTCTAACCCGACTGGGCGTCGAGGCGAACCTGGGTTAGATGACAGACGTCGGTAGGTCATTCCTTGCTTCTTTAACCCTATGCCACAGTACGTCGATCGTAATGGATAGCGGTGGTATGCCAGTCACTCAGCAACTAATAGCCTGATGTTTCTATTGGGGGCGATGTTTGGTACACGTACAGGACAGAGGAACACTCTTAACACCCTCCGTATCAAGACAGGTCTCGTGTTATCTCGTCAGATGATAATATCATGGAGACCCTGAGGACAGTGTATAACCAACAGTCTCAACACACTAAAATTAGTAGCTATGCGAATCACAGTCAATCAAGTTGTGGATCCAAAGCAAGGCGTCCAGCGATTGACATTTTCAAATTCAAGGTTTATCCAGCATTTTCAAGACATTTTTTTTCTCTGTTACCTTTTACTTAAATCTGAGAAACACCCTTTCTCCAAATTTCAAATTGATAATTATTAGAACACGAATAATTAATTACGAATTAATTCTTTATTAGTACAAATCAAAGATACGAACTAAAATATTTTTAAAATATTAAATACTATATTTTGATTTACAGACAATAAACAATACAAAAATAAAAAATACAAATTCTGTTTTACAAACATATATAAATTGTACCTTGTCGATTCAAGAGAACGAAGTCATGATAAAAATGAATAAATCATTTATTTAAATTTTCTATCTCTTCTTTGAGGATTCACTCTAGACATATGTGCTCTTTTTGTTTCTAATTATTTGATTACAGCTTGCATTCGTTTGTTCCTTTTCTCTTTCACCTTCTTCACTTTATGTTTCACATCGACTTTGTTCAAAGAATGTCCATTGGGAAAACAGTGTACAAGACTTTTGTCGATGTTGAAATCGTTAACTCCATTTGCGTCCTGCATTGCGTCATGCAAGTATCTTTGAGCAATAAGTCTCTCTTCTGTTTAATTTTCAACTATAAGTTCGGAGCTTACAGAAAAGCCTACATTTTAGAAAAGGGTGAATATTTACTTAATACCGATAATTGTATAAATGCTGTAACATGAGGCAATTACAAATGTCTGAAATTCATTCGTCTCCTTCGGTAACTGTGTTGCAACAATATTACTACAGGTTTTTGCACTCCGCTCGACGAAATGGCCGAGCAAGCATTCACAAGCTACAAATCTATGAACATCAGATAGCTAATTATCCCACGGTAAAACCGACGGCTAGCTTTAACTACTTCGTTCATAATATTATGTCAGTCTGCTACGTCGAGCACTCGTTCAGCCCCATAGATCTGTTCGATACATATTGGTACAATAATTACTCTTTGTGACTATGATGTCTTGTTTTCGACTGCTGCCAACTATAACGATCTAAGAGTTGATATAGTAAGCGTTACAGCATTACATAATTTTGAACATTGTAGTAAACTGAGTATGTACTTCTCTATACAACGCTTTTACAAAACTTATTACTTCCGTGTTTGTTTGTTTTTTTTTTGGCATAGTAGCTGATCTGTACTTTATGCAAGACCTCGAGGCAATTAATTCTCCCGTCTCTCCCCACATCTCACACGGTAGCACCAATCCGCTTCCTCGGATCCCCGCCTCATGCGACAGCTCGACGAGTATAAAACACTTACGAATCATTGAGAAATATTTGACAACCAACGGATATTATGTGTACAACATTAGATTCCCCTTTGAATATTCTAACCTATTTGAAATATCAGACAGTTTAAACTGATAATATATCAATATGGGCAGGGTACCGAAGAAATTTAAAAAATTGAGGTTTTAAATGAAATTCAAGGGTTTTTCCCGATTTATCCCAGATTATGAAATTTTCCGGCTTTTTCCAGCTTTTCATGCTTTCAAGGTCGGCTGGACACCCTCCAAAGGCACCCCAAACCGTTCAATGGAATACTGAGCCCGTATGATGAAAAATGCAATATGGAAATGGTCTTCTCTGGGCCTCCACGCACGGATATGTACAGCCTTATATTGTACGCACAACCGTGACTGAAAAAATGTGGTGTCCCTCCAATGGCATGTGCGTCAAGGGGAACTGCAATTGCAGCAATGCTGACAATCCATAGTGTTCCAGACATCATTGCACAGTCTATGTCGAGACTTGTTTTCCTGCAGGCAGGATAATTTCCTGGTTAAAGGTATGTCACAAGAGCTACATGATCCTGCCTGACCGAGTGACAAACGAGTCTGTACTCTCTCAAGCGCTAGTCACTCGGGGTCACCGATATCCTGCGTGGCATAAGTATGGCCCTGCTGAATCCTAGCTCCCATATCCCCATGCCAGTCGTGAGATCCCGAAGAACGTGACCAGCAGTATCACGGTACAATAAAATCGCAGTCTCGATGGGCCACGACCCTGATGCTGTCAAATTCCACCACGTGCTGGAAGACGATCCTGCTTTCACGAAACGTAACACGATCTTCTCACAAACAACCAGCATTCATATGCAATTTCTAGGTTAGAAACCCGCATTGCAGCCGTTCCTTCTATACAGAATTTAGATGGCGTTATTCCCGCCTACTTCGTGTAGTTGCACTGAAATGCTTATCATTTGCATATTTCAAGCGCGTAGGACACTAAGGCAATTTGAAGGTTTCTGCATGCTGCCACGGAATAGGGAGTATACAAAAGGGAACTTCGGCTGGAATTCATGCGCCAAAATTTAGTGCGCATCCGTTGAGTCTGTCATATTGAAACAGAGTAAATAGCTGTGTTTGAAGCCAGCCAAAGATGAACAGATACTTTTTGTTTATTTTACTAATTGTGTATTTCAGCTGATGGGCTTACCTACAGGTAAACAATTGTTTGATATACTGCAGAAGTTAGAAATATAGTAAGAGAGAAGATCACACAGGAAAGTAACGAGTGGTTTCTAGGAGGTGGCTGATAGCGGTACATGACAAAAATGAGTTTCCGATTTTCTTACTGTGAACAATAAAAGCTCATTACAGTGTAAAAACCTTTAAAAAATTGAAAACGTGTTTTGCTTTTGCGCTTTTTCTACACTATTGTATACAATACTTCTCAGTCGATTCTGAGGGAAGTAACTGCCACACAAAATTAATTTGTTTCGTATCCTGTATCACGGTTTGATTATGAAGTGCCGTCTTTCTCAATACTGGGCCTAGGTACTGTGATAATTTCCTAGTACTCGGTAGCGTAAAATTCTAAGGGTTTGCAGTGGAAACTGTGGTCGCTGTCTACTTTATGTTAGATTCATTTTAGGCTATACATTGCTGTGTACGAAATGGAGCCAACATATCGGAATTGTTTTAGAGTTTTAACTAAAGCCGTATTTTGCTACAGTATGGAGAAAATAAAAATTAAAGTATTTCACAAGAACGCACTGCCCAAGTGCGCCACGTGCAATTAAGCTGCAGCTCAGTCGAGAGCAGTTTGTGCCGCTACACGCACTTTCCTCCCATTAACGGTCGCTATTTACCGTTCTACTTACTGCCGGAAGAAAATGATGACATTCTGCACGAACAGTTACAAAATCAAAATGCTGAAACACATCTTGTATTTAGGATAAAGCTTGACAACAGTTTCTTCACGACTTAAATTAATGATTCACAATGCGTTACAGTCAACTTACAGAACTGGGCCTAATTAAAAACATTTGTACAAATTAAATTTTAATGCAGCCTACTGTCTTCATTTAGTGATACCTATACAGTGAGTTAGGTTGAAAACAGGAATAAAAATTCCAATACTGGTACAAACACCAACACCTGTACAGTGTCTCTCAACAGCTGTTTCGCTGTTTATGGTGAAAGTGACGTTGATGTATCAGCGAACAGCGCCAGAAAATAAAAAATTAAGTAATACAAACCTGCTGCAAGGAAAAAACCGATATTTACAAAACAAAGTAGCTTCATTATCAACTGAAGCTAATAGCAGTTAACTGCTTGCACACGTGAGCAGTAATGAATCCGAAAGCTGATGTGGTAAGTTTTTAACAACAGATTTATCACAACTTGTTGCAGTAGCGCTTCAATTAGTAAAAGTTTCCATTAGTCGGTTAGATTAGTTGTCTCGTAATAATGTTCATTTCGAGCCGTAGTAGTAAGCAGCTATCGTTTCTACATAGCGTCGAGCGCAACGCTTTACTTCATACAATTCAAAGGAGCCGCCCTCTCCTTTCCTTTTCGTAAACACACTATCCTGTGATCCTGATTTCATGGTGCTGCAATTTTAATGGTAAGCAATGCATCATGGCATTTTTAACCGTCCTCAATTCAACTTCTGGCTCTTCAATTATTTTTCTAACAGGACACGACATGTCATCTAAGTAATGAAACCATTTGTAAAATGACGTCATAATCATCGTTGTTAGGTACCATGTGTAGGTAAGCCGTCTTTGAGCAGCTGCGAATTTCTGATAATTGAGCCCTCGTCACTCTAGATAAGTGTTCAGAAGTCCGCACCATGTATCGGTTACGTGTCGCGGCTTTCAACAGTGGACTGTGGAACATCCTCACACCTATAAAGCGGGTTCCGGACGTCCGCACAGTACAGACTTACCAACGTGTGCCAATTCTCGTCAGCACGACAGCCTGATCTCGAAGCCGATTACCTACCATAATCCAAAACTGGCGGGTCCGTGCAGTGTGTTACTGAGCAGACTGGACTCACAACAAAGCAACCATTATTGCATGCTATGTACCGCAAGATGCCGTCAGAAAGTTTTCAGTAAAGTTGTACATGACGCGATATATGGTTCTAAATGTCATCTGGCTGTAAGCCCAGCCCCAGACGTACAGTGGATGCACTTAAATTACACAGATTACTACAGTTATCGTTACATTAACTCATTTCCATAAAACAGCGGAATTCTTCAATGGTGAAGTTGAAAATTTATGCCGGATCAGGATTCGAACCTGGGTCTCTTGCTCACTAGGCAGATGCTCTGACCACTAAGCCATCCGGGAACAGCGATCATCGCCGCTGCACGAACTACACCAGCACGCCTCCCGTCAGACCCAAATTCTCAACATGTCCACACACTAAGTCCATTATCCTCATTACTCGAGGTGTTTCGCCGATTCCCGTAAGTGCTCGAGCATGTCGTGCATCTGCATCGAAGGGGTCATTGGCCAGCTCCCCATTAATTATGTATATGGTGTCTGTTCTTTCGGACATACCCGAAAGAACAGACGCCACATATATTAAAACAATATTCGGCGTGTGAGACATACGTGTTGTTGGAAAAGGTTAACAGCAGGGAAAACTTTATGCACCATTATGAACCTACCATAACCTCCTACAAAAATTCACAAATATAATTCTTTATTGCATGCAGCTTCCAAATCAGTAGCAGGGGACTCTACGACAAATGCAGTGAAAGAAGCTGTGAATTCAAATTAAGAGTGATATTAGGAATGTACTGGAGACACTTAAGTTCAATAAAACTTCAAACTCAATTTCCCGTAACTTATTTTTTCTAGCCTAATGTACCTCTTCTCTGAAACCATTTACCCCAGAACAATGAAATTTTAACAGTCTACTGTCTTAGTACAAGTGTACGAACTGATTTTTTTAGTTTTCTAGTTTAATTATAAAAGAATCTATGGACTTTTAAAAAAAGAATGCCTGAGACGGGTGAATAAATCATCATCATCATCATCATCATCATCATCATCATCTCAGCCTTTTCCCACGTCATGTTGGGTCGGCGTTGCTTTGCTGGATCCTTCTCTTCCATAAATGCCTACCCACTGCTGCTTCTCTGAGCCATCCTTCCTCCCGTAGGTCCCCTACTACGTTTTTTCATCTCAGTTTCGGTCTTCCTCTTCTCCTTGATCCTTCGATTTTTAGGGTTTCAACTCTTCTCCCCACGTAGTACTCCCGTCTTCTCTGCACATGTTCTACCATCTTAGCATACTCTCTTGGATCTTCTTCCCTATGGGCCCAACTTTCACTGTATTTTTCAAAATTACAATTTTAATGTATTAGACCTTAAAAATTGTCAGCTTGTTAGCAAACAGAATAAATGCACGTGAAAAAACGTCAGTGTTATGTTGCTAATACTTCTTCAGAAGAGGCACAATGTAAAACAGTCAATTTAATATCATGGAGATAGAAGGTACCCTCTGCCCTTAACAGATCGGTGAACATGAAAAATGATCCGCCCCTTCTCCCACCGTTCGATGGTGCTCTACTTAGGCAACTCATAGGTGATTTCCGTTGGCCAGAGAAAACGGATATTAATGCATAAATTGACAGATTAATTTTATCGACCTTTTTTTAATGAATCAAGCAATAGGCCCGTGATTACTTTAGTTGAAATCCTGATTACATATGCAGTATGAATCTGCGATTGGAAACATGATTATTACGCAATCAAACTCGGTCTATGTATGTGGGACGTGACTGCACAACATCGAGCGAGGTGGCGCAGTGGTTAGCACAGTGGATTCGCATTCGGAGGGACAACGGTACAAATCCTCGTCCGGCCATC
Source organism: Schistocerca americana (assembly GCF_021461395.2). Taxonomy (NCBI): domain Eukaryota; kingdom Metazoa; phylum Arthropoda; class Insecta; order Orthoptera; family Acrididae; genus Schistocerca; species Schistocerca americana. The sequence goes on along the minus strand of NC_060124.1, from coordinate 141,997,544 downwards.
CAGAGTTTGGTTTCAGTGATTTCCGTTAACAGCTCCTTCCTAACCAATCATTCCTTAATCCAAGCTTGGGCTCTATCTCTAATGACCTCGCTGTTGGCGGGACGTTGAACTCTAATCTTCCTTCCTTCTTTGACTGCATAGCTGCTGAGGTCTGTCTACGTGGTTATAAGTCAGAGAAAAGTCTCAGAGTTACACATTTGAATTTGTGATTCATTTGCATCCCCAGAAACATAGCAGTGCGTGTGTATTTTATTGTTCGTATAAACACTTTTTGCAGACAGAGCAACTGAGTTGCTTGTAGTGATTTTTGTGACAATTTAATCATAATCTAATTGAGTGAAGCGTATGTTGATATTTCATTCGTTGCCTTTTCAGTAAGAGACCGGTGCTACTTTTTGTTCCTATGCTTGTATCATCTGCAAAAGGGCAAACTTTTCTTCTTCTGACAATGAAAGTGGAAGATCAATGTATAAGATAAAAACTACGAACCTTCGGTGTGTACTGTCAGTTACTTGTTCCATATGTCAAAGTCACGATGAACTTATGATGTGGAACGTGTCAACAGAACAAACATGGAACACATCTATACAACCAAATAAAGAAACAAAATAATATCTATACGGCTGCAAGCATTTACAGTTTTTTATAACTTAGATCTACTTAGTGGGATTAAAGCACTCCATGATCACCATAATGTAAGACTAAAGGAAAGATGAAATCGCAAAAATGTAAGGTTGTGGGAATAGCTAGCATTGAAACGAACTACGATTTTTATTTAATTACATAATTTTGATTGGTGGACGTACCTGACCGAAATTCTGGCGTATTTTATTCTGGCGAATTTCACCTAGAAAAAAGTATGTCACTGCACATTCTTCACAAAAGCGTCCTGCAAAGTTAACGAAATCTCAAAATCATTGTTAACAACACTATTACTGCAAGACGTAACAGAGGTGGAGTACGTCAACGCATTGTTATTGCAAGCGACGCAACAATAAGTTTAGTTATGTAGTCTTTTAGCGAGTAGCAGTGCCAGAGCTCTGTTCTGTTGCGTGATTGTGTCTATGTTGCGAGTGTCTCACGAGTTTTTTAGTGTTTTATTCGCTGCACTAGTAGGTGAGACGACGAAGTGTGGGACAATTCAAAGTTTGAATTCGAAGAGACAAGGAAAATATGAAAATCGAAATGCGTATAGCACGACTTGAGTATTTTTTCACTGTATTTTTTAGTGGAACTACAGTGTAATTGTGAGTACTTAATTTAGTAATGAAAGTACCTTAAAAACAAATTCATTGCATTTTGTTTAGGCAGACTACTCCCTAGTTTTATTAGTATTAAATACCACAATTTTATTTTCAGGTTACAATTTTTTGTGAAGTTTGTACAAATATGGAAAAGAAACGAAAGGTTGACAGTTAATGTAGAATTTTTAAAGAGCAGTGGGGATCTCAATATTTCGTTGTGGAGTCAAGCAACAAACCAATGTCTATTTCTGCAATGAAGCAAGATCAGTCTCCAAAGAATACAACATAAAGCGACTTGCCATATTATACTGCAGTGCTGGATTTGCTGCAGTAAAGTTCTGACCTGTTTTTTTGAGCTCCGAACAGTAATTGAAATTTTTTTGAAAGATAGGAATCGCCCTCTGTCTGAGTTGCGGAACGGTGAGTGGTTATGGAACTAGCATTTTATACAGACTTAACATATGAATGACAATTTAAAATTGCAAGGTAAAAACCAGTTTCTGCCTGATTTATACGCATGTTAAGTCCTTTGTTTCAATCTCCAATGAACAAAGTATGCTTCACGCATTTTAATACATGCCAAACATTCAGTCAGCGAACTGAGAGTCCGTTTCCTGTAACTTTCGCAATTGAAGCTTTGGGTGCTTTAAAAATTAATTTTGAATCACGTTTTTCAGATATCGATACAAATTCAAACGGTATCAAGATATTTAAAAATTCCTTTGACGTCGATATAGAAGCGTAACCCGCAGAACTTCAGTTTGAAATTATTGATTTGCAATGTAGCGACTTATTTACATAAATTTGCCCGTGGCTTTTTTTTCGCTTTTGGCACTACTTATTTGTGTGAAAAACTTTCTCCAAAATGAAACATACAAAAAGTATTGACAGATCAAAATTAAGTGATGCGCATTTGAAGTCTCTGATGATTATCTCTACCAGTAAACTTGATCCACAACTGGAGGTAATTATGAAAGGACACTTACAGCTACATAAAAGTTACTAATTATCACTAAGATGTTAAATTTCTTTACGTGAATACTCTAACACTGTGTGTTTTCAAGATATAAATTAATTGCAGTCATTTTTATACATGAGTTACAACTAAAATATCCAATATCATTGTGCACACTAGGTATTGTATTTTCTTTAAATTGCCTTTACATAAAAATATTTTATACGATTTACTTGCTATATGTATATTACAACGTAATCAAAAGAAAGTGAAACCTCGCTTAAGAAGCATCTTCCATAATGATTGATTACTAAGGCTAGTCGCCGAAGTGGCGTCCATTTGAAAGACTTGCACCAGACTCGTGAGTAGAATAAAATGCAAAGAATTTTTTTACTTAAAATGTTTTCGGCAAAATACTCTGTTAACCTTTTTTTTCACTATCGCACAGAGAATGGTCTGTTTATTTTGGATAGCCACAAGTTTAACCATAACCTTCCGCTTTGTAAAGATAAGGCTCCAACAATGCCGCGGTGTATTGGTCGCGATATGCCTCGAAACTCAGTTGTTGGCAGGATAGGTACCACCTCAAATATTTGGCGGGCCGGATACCGGCGATGACCGGCAGCTAACGCGGGCCGGTTTCTGCCCGCGGTCAGTAGTTTGGAGACACCTGCCTTAGAGCAAGCTGTTAAGAGTCATCCACGGTTCTCGCTGATCACACAAATCTGTTGTTACAATTACGTGGGAATGAAAAACAGAAAAAGGTAGTACCTCCAGCAAGGCTCGATCCAGAGACCTCGCGCTTATGAAACTAAGAGCTCAACCTCTCGGCTGCGGATCCCATGAATCCCATGAACACTACTGTCCACACACAGCATACAAGTGCCACACACAGCATACAAGTGCGCCTGAAAGTTTCAAACCACATTTTCTCGAAAAAGTTTGAGAGTTGCGTCTTACTATTTACATATGCTTAAGTCCAAGTAGTGCCCTACACACCCTGACAATATGAATCACATCTGTGAGGGGAAGTTCGTACGGTCCTCTCGTCAGAAGGATTCTGTTATGACCCTCAAGGAAGAAGATGCAAAGAGCACATGATTAATAATCAGTTGTCAATACGAATAAAGTTGTTATTAGGCAGCAATTTCTGCAATATTATGAGCAATCAAAAGAATAACCAAATCTGCGAAAACTTCCCAGCTTTTGCCAGACGGAACTTCAGGTGAATGCCAACAACGAAACGCTCAGAAAAATTATGGGATTTTATTTTAAGAGGTGTCAAAACAAACAATCCCTGAGTGGGTGAGAGAATTTAAAAGAAGTTATTCAACACTGTATTCTTACGAAAAAATGAGGCATTAAAGTTGCCCCTGCATAACTCACGGAAAGAGGTGGCGCAGTGATCAGCACACTGGACTCGCATTCGGGAGGACTACAGTTCAAACCCGCGTCTGGCCATCCTGATCGCTTCATGCAAATGCCTGGATGGTTCCTTTAAAACAGGGCACGGCCGACCTCGTTCCCCATCCTTCCCTAATCCGTCTCTAATGACATCGTTGTCGACGGGACGCTAAACTCTAATCTCCTCCGCCTCATCCTCCGTGCATTACTCAGACGCAAGATTGATTAATATACGCTATAAATGTTAAGGTGATAGTGCGCGAGAAACATTGCCAAACGAAAGTGGATTCGGCTTCTTTCTGAAAATAGTTAAGCACCATTTTCGATTACGTGCTGAATCGTACACTGCTCTGCAAAACAAAGACCAGCTAACTGAAGTCACACACTAACTATTGGGTGGGAACAAGTGCGGGAGCATGTTGCCAGACGTCTCCAAGTCGCACAGAAAGCTGGGCGTCACATGGCGTGAGGTCGGTGTGACTACAGCGCTAAGTGGCACTGGCCTCGCAACGCGAGGCAGTTGGAGGAACGGGAAAAGACAGTGTGAGTCAATCAGCAAGCAGCTGCGGTGCGCTGCGGTGTTCATAACAGCTTGGCTCGGAGGCAACATTTGGAGGGAGAATCATCGGGAACCTGGAAGAATGTCGAAGCGTGATGATTGTAAACCAGGAATTTAGTATTGCTCACGGCCCACGGGGTGGTTCCCGCGCATGAAAGAGATTCTGAACCACGCCTGCTGCCCGATGGACAGGTGGCGGTGGTGGTGGTGGTGGTGGTGGTGGTGGTGGTCGTCTACCACGGTCAACTGTATCAGCAGATGACCGCTACTTCGTGCAACAGGCAAGAAAGGACCCACGTCAAACAGCGGTGCAACTGGCGGACATGCAAAAGAATGCATGTGAACGAGCTTCCTTGTCTCGTAAAAAAACGTGGCGAGTACTACTGACTGTCCTCAGCTATCAGAATAACCAGACAAGTTTTACGAATACATGAGATGACGGGAGAAACTGGAGGTAATTCCCTGGTGACCTTCAAGAGCAAGTTATAAACACACTGTTTCGCAGTATTTATTTTAACTTGTGCAGACGTACGTCAATTAACATTGAATGACAGTCATTTAGCACTCGAGTGAAAGACAAGCATAAAGATTGGCATAAGACACTCTGAAAACAAAACACATAAAAGTGGAAATACGTACTGTACACAACATTACAAGCCATTTCAAATTAACAGAATCACCATCCTATTGCCATAAAATGCCAGTAAGCAGTAACAATTTGTAGACAACTAATGACAACCTACGGCAAAAAAATTCGGAGTTGTTGCGGTCTTCAGTCCAGAGACTGGTGTGATGCAGCTCTCCATGCTACTCTATCCTGTGCAAGCTGCTTCATCTCCCAGTGCCTACTGCAACCTACATCCTTCTGAATTTGTTTGGTATATTCATCTCTTGGTCTCCCTCTACGACTATTAACCTCCACGTTGCCCTCCAATACTAAATTGCTGATCCCTTGATGCCTCAGAATATGCCCTACCAACCGGTCCCTTCTTCCAGTCAAGTTGTGCCACAAATTTCTGTTCTCTCCAATTCTATTCAATACCTCAATAGTTATGTGATCTACCCATCTAATCTTCAGCATTCTTCTGTAGCACCACATTTCGAAAGCTTCTATTCTCTGCTTGTCTAAACTATTTATAGTCCACGTTTCACTTCCATACATGGCTACACTCCATGCAAATACTTTCAGAAACGACTTCCTGATACTTAGATCTATACTGGATGTTAACAAATTTCTCTTCTTCAGAAACGCTCTCCTTGCCATTGCCAGTCTACATTTTATATCCTCTCTACTTCGACCACCATCAGTTATTTTGCTCCCCAAATAGCAAAACTCCTTTACTACTTTAAGTGTCTCATTTCCTAATCTAATTACCTCAGCATCACCCGACTTAGACTACATTCCATTATCCTCGTTTTGCTTTTGCTGATGTGCATCTTATATCCTCCTTTCACGATACTGTCCATTCCATTCAGCTGCTCTTCCAGGTCCTTTGCTGTCTCTGACAGAATTACAATGTCATCGGCGAACCTCAAAGTTTGGTACAGTAGCTATAAGCATATAGAAGACGCCACCCTATTCACTTGAACTTTCATTTTTTGAGGTTGTAATCTATGCCTAAAATTTCTAATAAAGTTTTTGCCTATTTGTGGTTTCGAATAAATCTGCGATTTTAGTCCATAGATTCCGAACTATATCCCGATTATGATGTTTTCATCCTCAGGATGCCACAAACACTCTCTTTCTTGGACTAAACTAATCAGTTCCTCATGCTCCATATTTCGTGTGCGAGAACGTTGTTCTATTTGACCGAAGAAAACAAACTTATTTCAATTTCGCCGATTGTCGTCCGAAGTATGTACGTTCGGGCGATAAAATCGGCTACAGTGTGACCGCGCACTTTGTGGTGTACTGATTTGAAAAGATCGGCCGTCTCCGGCCGATGATGGCCAGCGTGGGAATCCACCTATATCGGGGCACTGTGACCGCAACCTTACGTTCCAAAGTGGCAGGGCGACTGCCATGTGGGGGTGGTCTCTTTGTCCCATCACTGGTATGTTGTATACCGTTGACACCTGTACGCAAGGGCGGCTACACGATTTTTTTCTGGAGGGAGGGGCACAAGGATCAGAAGGGATACATCTAAAAATATGCCAAAGTCTCCAGCAGAGGCATACAAAAGGGCAACAGTGCTGCGAAATATTAGAGTCTTGTGTCAGTTGTGCACATTTCCTGTAACAAACAGCACTGGGGAGAGATCCTTGTCAACCTTTTGTAGGTAACACAGGGGGGCAACTTTCACTGCATAACATCTAATGATGACTGTAATAAATTTTATTGCAGTCATCATTAGACGTGATGAAGTGAAAGTTGCCCCCCTGTGTTACCTACAAAAGTTTGATAAAGATCTCTCTCCAGTGCAGTCTGGTACAGAAAATGTGCACAACTGGCAAGAATAATATTTGGCAGCACTGTTGCTCTTTTACGTGCCTCCACTGGAGACTTTAGCATATTTTTGTCCATTTGTTGCCAATTTTGTAGCTCCCTTCAAAGCTACAAAACAAGGGAGATCGTCTTTGTATGCCTCAAGACGACTCTACAAAACGAGCTCCATATGTTTATCACTAAAGTTCTGCGACAGCAATTTTTGTAGCTGTCAGATTCTTTGTAGCTGAGTTTTAGGGAACCTTAATGACATTTCATTTAACAAATAAATGAGAGATAGTATAAACACTGACAAGCGGTTATGCTCTTCTGCAGACTGTGTCTGAAAATTGGGCCTGCTGGTTTGACAGTTGCTGGCCTAAGGACTGTGATTTGTGTCAGTCTCATCTGATAGACTTTCAGCCCAATTGAAAATTATTTTAATGCATCTACATCAATTTCGCGTTCCTTTTGGAGGTTTTTATGGATGTGTTGACAAGCTTTATTGCCGAAAATATCAGTTTCGGTCCCCTGTAACGACTGAGATAAACGAAAAGTTACTCCCAAAACGTCAGCGAGGATGACAAACCTCACTATGAATTGCGACGAGATTATAGCTTGGAGCACAGAAAATGCAGATGTAGCACGTTCGTCTCGTTTATCAGCCATTTTTTTGCGGAATAAGAGGGAGACATGGGAAGTAGTCTACATATGTCAAAATCACCTCATGTCTTTCCATCCATCTTGGCTCTCGCATTTTTTTTACTATATTTTGTTTTTCCATGGGGAGATGAATTTGAATTTCTTCTTTGAAGACTGCATCCTTCCATCTGACACACAGAAAAGTTGCTGAAATAACTTCCACAGCATTTCTTAGGCTAGGTACACTGCAATCAATACTGTTGGCTCAGTTAAGTCGGTGGCTTACACAATGAGCATAAAACGCTACAGGTTGAATATTGGATCTGCACACTTGGACACACTTTATTTTACCATTCTTACTGGCCTCTCCATGGTATGCTTGTCCCCGACATAGTGAAACGTCTAGGTTCAGGTGTTCCTATTCCTGCACTCTATAGTGAATTATGTTTTCACCTGTAAGATCCACAATCAGGACAAACTTGATGAAATAATCTTTATTTCATTGGTATCCACATCGAAATAGCGAATACAAATGGACAATTACTCACTAAGAGAAATATATGTAGTATCATCAGCTATTATACAAAAATATTTACTTTTTTAATTTTGGCTACTGCTTTGTCTTAACTGAGAGCTGTGGCCAATTGATAACTGATTTTGCGTCGATTTGCTAATGCAGGAATTAGAAAGCATTTTTAGCACACGTTTTCACGTTGTCGAATAGTATCTCATCTCCAGCAGCTATTCGGAACTTCAACAAAGCTCTGAAATAGCTTTCTCCAGGAGAACTTTCCCATTCCGAATCACCGTCATCCCTGTGTCCTCTTAATGCAGTGTTTTACGTTCCTCATAATACAATTATTTTTATAATGCGCATACATCTTTTATGATTCTCTTCTATAACCTGCTCTCGTGGGATCTCATTTGGACAAAAATATCCGTAGGCTTCCCTCCATCATAATCAGAAAGTTGTGAGACACTATCATATTAAATTGGTGGTTTTGGTATTCTCGTGGTGTGAGAATTTCTACGGCTTTCTTATATAATTTCCGGTTTTGCCACTAACTTTCCGAGTTTCACATCATTTATGCGCGGCTCACGCCGTCCAAAAATAATGCACACCTTGCATGATCCGCCACCGGCAATTTTGCTATACTAGCCATACAAGCAACGCGCTACCTGATCAGTGTGGTGCTTATTTTCATGTCGTACGAAAATATAAATATCAAATATATCTACAGAAATCAGCGAGAACATATGTTTCTCTCTTATGTTTCACCCACGATCACCATTTTTATCTTCGGATTGGGTGCGTCAGAAGACAAAAGCGGTGAGAGTGAACCGTACAAGATAAACATATGCTCTCGCGGACTTTGTTGTAGATCTTCTTGAGATCGCTGTTATCGCCTGCGCAACCTATTGCAAAAGGAGTCAATTGCCGACAAATTTTCTGCTGCCTTGATTCATTACTATCGGCTACCGTCACCTCTGCCTACTAATTTTACTTTTTACGTAGCCTATATCCACAATTCCAGTCCCAAAGAAAGTTGGTGTTGACAGATGTGAAAATTACCGAACGATCAGTTTAATAAGTCACAGCTGCAAAATACTAAAGCGAATTCTTTACTGACGAATGGATACTGATAGAAGCCGACCTCGGTGAAGATCAGTTTTGATTCCGTAGAAATGTTGGAACACGTGAGGCACTACAGACCCTACGACTTATCTTAGAAGAAAGATTAAGGAAAGGCAAACCTACGTTCCTAGCATTTGTCGACTTAGAGAAAGCTTTTGACAATGTTGACTGGAATGTTCTCTTTCAAATTCTGAAGGTGGCAGGGGTAAAATACCGGGAGCGAAAGGCTATTTATAATTTGTACAGAAGGCAGATGGCAGTTATAAGAGTCGAGGGGTATGAAAGGGAAGCAGTGGTTGGCAAGGGAGTGAGACAGGGTTGTAGCCTATCCCCGGTGTTGTTCTATCTGTATACTGAGCAAGCAATAAAGGAAACAAAAGAAAAGTTCGGAGTAGGTATTAAAATCCATGGAGAAGAAATAAAAACTTTGAGGTTCGGCGATGACATTATAATTCTGCCAGAGACAGCAAAGGACTTGGAAGAGCAGTTGAACGGAATGGACAGTGTCTTGAAAGGAGGGTATAAGATGAACATCAACAAAAGCAAAAGAAGGATAATGGAATGTAGTCTAATTAAGTCGGGTGATGCTGAGGGAATTAGATTAGGAAATGAGACACTTGAAGTAGTAAAGGAGTTTTGCTATTTGGGGAGCAAAATAACTGATGATGGTCGAAGTAGAGAGGATATAAAATGTAGACTGGCAATGGCAAGGAAAGCGTTTCTGAAGAAGAAAAATTTGTTAACATCGAGTATAGATTTAGGTGTCAGGAAGTCGTTTCTGAAAGTATTTGTATGGAGTGTAGCCATGTATGGAAGTGAAACGTGGACAATAAATAGTTTAGACAAGAAGAGAATAGAAGCTTTCGAAATGTGGTGCTACAGAAGAATGCTGAAGATTAGATGGGTAGATCATATAACTAATGAGGAGGTATTGAATAGAATTGGGGAGAAGAGGAATTTGTGGCACAACTTGACTGGAAGAAGGGATCGGTTGGTAGGACATGTTCTGAGGCATCAAGGGATCACCAATTTAGTATTGGAGGGCAGCGTGGAGGGTAAAAATCGTAGAGGGAGACCAAGAGATGAATACACTAAGCAGATTCAGAAAAATGTAGGCTGCAGTAGGTACTGGGAGATGAAGAAGCTTGCACAGGGTAGAGTAGCATGGAGAGCTGCATCAAACCAGCCTCAGGACTGAAGACCACAACAACAAATCCACAACAAACTTCATTAAATTAGATTCAGTTGTTTAGCCGTGAAAAGGTGACTATGGATTACTCACTATGCCTTTCAACAAGAAGTGATACACCATGACTGAAATACGATGTTTCATGATGCAAAAATAACACCAAACGGACACAAAGTACTATTTACCAGCAAGAAGACTTCGGCAAAATGTCAAGGAGTATAGAACAACAAATGTACTGACTGTAAGAAGCCTGACGTCGATGCAAAATCGAAACGTGTAGCTTTAAATAAAGCTATTTATAGTAACTGGTGGCAGTACTATTTCTTTCTATCTAGGAAAAGAATTCAGAGAGATCACATATTTACCGGAAATATCCGAATGTGTGAGGAGAGAACCCTAAAAATTTACAAATGTTTCACAAAGTAAAAGATTTAACTTTACTTGCATACCGAGTAATACCTACACAATAGCAAGTTCATCTACTATGCAATCACGGAAAGACAAAACGAAGTCATGTTTATTGCCCTCTCATCGAAAATTCTCGCAAAAAAACAAGAAGCAATGAAATAAAGGCATAAGAAGTCATAGTTACGTTCCGTTAATTCCAGTCTTTCTGCAATTTTTAAACTCACAATTACATGCTGCCCGTAAGTAAAAATTGTGAGTATGCCGAGACACTCACACTCACCTCTCTCTCTCTCTCTCTCTCTCTCTCTCTCTCTCTCTCTCTCTCTCTCTCTCTCTGTGTGTGTGTGTGTGTGTGTGTGTGTGTGTGTGTGTGTGTGTCTGTGTGCCTGTCTCTGTGTGTGTGTGTGTGTGTGTGTGTGTCCGCCTCCGTGCGCAGCGGTAGCGTTACTGCCTACCACGCAAGGGAGCCCGGGTTCGATTCCCGGCAGGGGACTGTGTGTTGTGTGTCCATTGTCATCAACACTGACACGCAAGTCGCCGAAGTGGCATCGACTAAAAAGACTTGCAATATGGCGGCCGAACCCCGAAGGTGATATCCTGGCCAATAAATGCAACAGATCATTTCTTTTCATTCTCTCTCTCTCTCCCTAACTGTCGGAGTGAGGGGGTGAGGGAGGGGGTAGGATGGGGGGGTGGAGAAACGTGCCCCTGCACCCCCCCCCACCACACCCCAAAATCTGTCCCTGCCTGTACGTCGGAGGCATAGCCGAGAGCATAGGGGCTGAACCGACAAAGAGAGGTGTCACATTCTCTTCTCAGAATCCAGCAGATTCAGTATGAGCAAAGATTCTGGATGTACCCTGGTATGGCGAGAGGTAGGAGCACGTAATGCACTTAACAACATCGTCGAACATGAACGTTTTGGTGGTCCAGTTGATTCGATGTGTAGAGGCGTAATACTACATGGGCTTACTGACCTCCAAATCTTTGAACACGGTACACCCATCGGCCAACGCTATTGTGACACAGTATTTCCCCCATGTGTGACTTTTCAGGTATCCATCCAGCACCGACTTCATTGTTATGGATGATAACGTGCGAACGCACCGAACTGTGCAGTTGGAGAAGCTCTTGGAAGGAGAAGATATTCATCGAATGGAATCACCTGCCTGTTCCCCATGTTTAAATCCTATAGCGCATGTGTGGGATGCGTTAGGGAGACGAAATAGAGCTCTTCCCCACATGCGCCAACGACCTTCCTGCATAGTGATAAATTCTTCTGGGTATTATACCGCGTCATTGCTATAAACTAACAACAATAATAAACTAAAACAGACGTTTCGGCCGAATTGCAACGGCATTCCTCTGTCGTTGCAATTCGGCTGAAACGTCGGTTTTAGTTTATTATTGTTAGCTTTTAGCAATGACGCGGCATAATACCCAGAAGAATTTTAATCACTATGGCACCGGCCGCGGAAGCCTACGTTTTTAGACCTTCCAGCAGTTGTCAACCGCGATGGAGGAGGAATAGAACGCCCTACCATGAGAACCCATCACATTCTGGCCAGCATGGGAGCTCATTCCACAGCATGCACTGTAGGCCGTGGTGATTACCCAACCGAGTGATTTCCCTAAATCACTCCAGGCAAATGCCAGGATGGTTCCTTTGAAAGGGCACGGCCGACTTCCTTCCCAATCCTTCCCTAATCCGATGAAACCGATGACCACGCTGTCTGGTCTCCTTCCCCAAACCAACCAACCAACCAACCCAACCGTGTCCCGCCTTTTGTATTCATGTGAAAAGGTTTCCACCGAAATTACGGCCGCGCGACGGGAATTAACAGACTTTGGACGCGAAATCGTTAGGGAATTCAATATTCCGAGAACCACAGTGTCAACAGCGCGCCGAGAATAGCACATTTCAGGCATTAACTCTCACCTAGGACATCGCAGGGGCCGGCCTTCACTTAACGACCGAGAGCAATGCCATCTGCTTTGCGTTGTCAGTGCTAACAGACAAGCAACACTGGGTAAAATAACCGCTGAAATCAATGTAGGACGTACGTCAAACATATCAGGTGGGACAGAGCGGCGAAATTTGGTGTTAACTGACTACGGCAGCGGACGACCGGCGCGAGTGCCTTTGAACAGCACAACATCGCCTGCATTAACTCTCCGGGCTCGTGACCATATTGGTTGGATTCTAGAGGACTGGAAAACCGTGGCCTGGTCAGATCAATCCCGACTTCAGGTGGTAAGAGCTGATTGTGGAGTTAGAGGGTGGCCCAACCCCACAATACCATGGGCCAGTCATCAGGAAGGCCCTGCACAAGCTGATACTATTCAGCTCCGTAATGATGTGGGCTGTGTTTCCATGGAAAGGACTGGATCCTCTCGTCCAACTGAACCGATCAATGACTTGAAATGGTTACGTTAGGCTATCTGGAGACTACTTGCAGCCATTCCTGTTCCCAAAAAACGATAGAATTTTTAAATATGACAATGCACCACGTCACCAGACCCAACAATTGTTGGCGACTGGTTTGAAGAACACTGGGGACAATTCGAGAGAATGATGTGCCACCCACATCGCCCGACATGAACTCCATCGACCATTTATGGGACATAATCGAGATGTCAGTTCCACCACAAAATCCTGAACTGTAACACTTTCGTAATTACGTACGGCTAAAGAGCAGTATTTCTGCAGGGGGCTTCCAAAGACTTGTCAAGCCCATGGCACGTCAAGTTGCTGCACTATTCCGGACAAAAGGTGGCGTTCCAACACGATATTAGGAGGAATCCCACGACTTTTTTCACCTCTTTCTGCATTCCTTCGAGCTATGTTACTCGGCAGTGACACATTATGCGAAAGTTACTTTCGTCCTTAAGCTTTGCACACCAGTGTACAAAAATTGCTTCTATATGCAATGAAACTTTTCCGCAATATGAGCAAATATATTAAAATCTGCCGTACGTTGAAACTGCACTACTGGCAATCTTGATCTTCACCTTTTGTAAATTGCAGAACTAGAGCTAGATAAGGTTTAGCCCCCATTGTGTACAGCACTCTTGTGAAACTGTTGAGTATTCTCGAGGAAAGAGAAAAAAAAGTTTCGTTTGAAAAGTACCTTCACTCAATACCTTCGTAGACAAATTTGCGGTTATCAACAAAGGGCTCTGAGCACTGTGACTTAACATCTGAGGTCATCAGTCCCCTAGAACTTAGAACTACTTAAACCTAACCTAACTAACCTAAGGACATCACACACATTCATGCCCAAGGCAGGATTCGAACCTGCGACCGTAGCGGTCTCGCGCTTCCAGACTGAAGCGCCTAGAACCGCTCGGCCACACCGGCCGGCAACAAGACAGAAAAATATGCAAAGCCTGAGAACATTACAACTTTCTGGAAACTTGTTTGGATATGACTGGTCGTCCACGACAGCGGTTCAACATTGCAAGAAACTTATTATTTTGTTGTACATTGTATTACACATTATATCTTTTGACACACATGCGTGGCTGACACTGCTAACGATCCACAGCTGCTCCTTAAATATTACAAAATTTTATTAGCAAATTGCCAATCCAAACTGACTTCAGATGCACTACTTATTAATGACACATGAATATTTGTGCAAGACCAGGATTCTAACCCCGGCTTCCCGCTTATCGCGAACTATGTCCTTAACCAATTCACTTATCCATGGAAGCCTCCCCGACAGTCCCAAACTTCCCTATGCCAGACAGGCCCCATCTTAAAACAAAGATCACAATGTCCCTCACTATTGCGAGAATCACAATAACGTGTTTGTGAGCATTAGATGACGTGGACAAGTGTGGCATATGGAGGCTTGGGTCGACCCAGGAAGTGTGCACTGATAGCCGAAGTGGTTGAGGCGACTGCTAGCGATAAGCAGGAATCCGGGTTCGAGTCCCGATCCAATACAAATTTTCATGTGTCGCTAGTAAATAGTACAGCTGAAGCAGTATGGCTTCGTGATCTGCGAATAAAATTTCGTAGTTACTGCAAGGAACATCGTGTGTCACGTTTTCAAGGACGGGTTATTGAAAATTAATAGTACGAGGGTAATCCCAAAAGTAAGGTCTATTTTTTTAAGTACATAGACCTGTTTATTTCTACAATGGTTTATATCAGTTTACAGCCTGAACATTTAGCTATTTTTCGACATAATTGACGAGGTGAAAAAAGAAGTTCATAACTTTCTGAACAGCATGGCGGCGAGCTGGTACGACATGGGCATACAAAAACTGCCACAGCGTCTACAAAAATACATCGACAGAAAAGGTGATTATGTCGAAAAATAGCTAAATGTTCAAGCTGTAAACCGATGTAAGTCATTGTAGAAATTATCAGGTCTATGTACTTATAAAAAAAATAGGACACCTTAGTTTTGGGATTACCCTCGTATAAGACCTCAAGGAGAGTGAACTATCAGTGTTCTTGCAGTATCAACGGGTGACTGAGTCAAACAATTCGATCGCAGTACCAACCTATACCCAATGGCTCTAGTCTGACACCTTACTGTATTTCATGTATTTCAAGGACGCAGACTAAGTCTTTTGAAAGTAATGCAGCTTCATCCAACTAGGTTATATCATCATTATATAATCACATGGCGTAAAATGAATGTTTGTTTTACTCTCTTTGCAGCGACTTATTCGTAGCACAAACTGTACGCAAAAGGAGTACATAAGAAAACTCCGCAAATGATGATTTTATTTCTTTACTAGTGACTTACAACCTACCAGTCGGTGGTTTCTGGAACTACTGACAATATGCTAACTTGTTCAAAAAACATGCTAACTTATCACGTTCCATGCTGCGGGAAATACACAGAACATTCACGTGGAGCAAAACTTTCAAACATCAGTACAGTGAAAACAAACAAGGCTTCCTTTAAAACGCGAACGCTATGACCGACTGCTTTCACTGGATGTTTCTCGTGCAGTCCGCTAGAAGAGCAACAAATATCTGTGTACAGACACAACAACTTGAGATAAAGTTTCCAAACGTAATCAACAAATCCGAAGCGAAAGATCTTACGAACATATAGCGGATAGCGGATAAGAGTACAGGAAAGAGGAGGCAGTCACAATAAATACATCTGCCTGGACTTGCCACATTGCATACATTGGCGCTCTCCCATTCACAGAAGTTAAGCAACGTCCGGCCCGGGTTGCACAGAATAAGCATACAGGAAATGCAATTAAATTACAGGCAGGAAGAGCTGAAATGACCTTACCATTTGTTTACAATGAAAAATACATTTATACTAGATGCTGAAAATGACACCCTGGAACATCAGCACACAGCTGAGCACTTCTAAGCATATTCAGATACGCCCGGCGTACTGTTCGAATATCGATGGCGGCAACTTCTCGGCTTACGTTGTCTTCCAGTTCCTATATTGTAATAGATCTACTGCAGCCAAACTGGCCATTTAGTGCGTGAATTTCAGGAATTAATCTCTATTCATTATTATTATTCTTAGTCACTACAGAATTTCACCAGCGATTCTGTTCTCATCCTACAGATCAACACATGATGTGTCACACACTGGTCACCGCAGCACCTCGCACATACACAGCTCGTGCTGGGCTCGTGAAAACTCTGGGTGTTGCACAGTTGGTGGTGAAATCCATGCAGCACGGAGAGTCTTATCACTTCGTGGCGCAGTTCGTATCCTCCCTGGGTCCATTCACGGTTTGTCATGGCGTCTGTAACATAGAAATCCTTCCATATCTTGCGGTTCTTCTCATGTAGTTCCGTCAATAAATATTGGTAGGCTGTCGTCACTGGTAGTAAGTACTTTAGTCGCAGCTCTTCTATGAAGAAGGGCTCTGTGGCCAATTCATACACAAGCCGCGAGCGTGTGTAGCTGGAGAGACATAGCACCCTTTTTAATATTATTTAATAAAATTGCAGCCAAATAGCCATATACAGTTACTTTGCTTAAAATTTTGCATTTATATTTTACCTTTTTGCATATTCATTTATAGATTTCACTCTTACTGCACAGTTCTATGTGATATCGTTCACAGGCTCCGTGTCACACACACACACACACACACACACACACACACACACACACACACACACACACACACACACACACACGTTGTGGTTGGGTCATGATAAGTTTTGTTTTTTGCAAATTAGATGATGAAAGCCGTGAATAGATAATCTAGTTACGATATGTCGCAGTTCGAAGTTTGGTGCTGTCCATGAGCGGTTCGTCATTGCTTCGGTGCCATAGAACTCTGGCCATACTTTTTCTCGTTTATCCACCATGATCTTCAGTTGATTTCTAGAATCCCTGGTGTGTGGCATCATATATCGAAGTTAGATGTCTTCAATTAGGAATCTCTCTCTCGCTAGCAGGTACACTAGTCTAGATCTTGTTGTCTTTGAGAGACCTAGTGCTCTTTTTAGATAGGTCGATTTTACCTTTTGTAGTGTTTCTAGATTTTTTCTGTCAGGTGGTCCCATATAACCTCCATCCCATAGGCCTGGATTGGCAAGATTTTTGTGTTGAATAATTTCATGGCTGTTTCTAGACTGAGTAGGCTGATGTTTTTGATGTCCTGTATTGCTATTATTGCTTGGGCCGCGCGTTCTGTTGTATGTTTTGCGAAGCATTTGGCTGTTGGTTGCAATGTCACTCCTAGGTATTTAAAGTCTGATGAGATTTTTATTTTTTGTCCTCTGATGCTGATTTCTGCATTCTTGGGTGTTTTGCCTCCTTATCTGAAAATTACCGTTTCTGTCTTTGTTAAGTTTATGTGTAGTTTGTGTTCACTGCACTATCTGTCTATTTTCTCAATGATTCTCTGCAGCTTCTGTATATCTGTTGAACCTACGGCTATGTCGTCAGCGTATGCATATACATACACATCTTCTTCGTTTTCTCCAATTCGGAGTACTTCTTCAGTGGCAAGAATGTACAGCAAAGGGCTCATTGGGTCACCCTGTAAGACTCCGATTGCAGAATGGGGTTCGAAAAAGAGAGGTTGTCTGATATTGTAATTACGTTGTATTCGAGGATTGACTTTATTATTCTTGCCCATACGCTATCTTCTCCCACTGAGTTTTCCAGTTTTAGGGCTATGAGATCACTTTCCAGTAGGTCAAAGACTTTGGTAAAGTCTATGAACACTGTGTAGAACATTTGTTTCTTTTGTAACGCTTCGTAGATGATGTTCAGAAGAAGCCTGACTGCCGTAAGTGTTGATCTTCCAGATCTGTAGCCCATTTGTTGTTCTAGGAGGTGACTGTCTACACAGGCTTTGATTTTTTGTGTAATTATCTTTGAAAACATCTTGAACTGAGTATTTTCCAGGCTATGCCTCTGTACTTACTTTTGTCCATTTGGTCGTCTCTACCTTTGTAGGGAACTTTTGTCATCGAGTGTCTCCATTGGGTCGGAATTCTTCCAAGTTCCAGGCATTTGTTGAATAGTTTGATCCACACGTGTTGGAGAGTCTCTTTCGCATCTTTTATATGTATTATCGGGTCCTGCTGCTTTCTTGTTCATTGTTTTTATTACTTCTTTTACATCTTCTCATTTAGACGTTCCCATACACTGTCTTACTCCTTTGTTTGATGTTGTTTCTCTTTCTTTGGGGGTGTTTTGATTCCTCTTTTGTTCAGTACCCTTTTTAAGTAAGTAGCCTTAGCTTCTCTATTTTTTCGAGACATGTCTTCTTCAGACGAATCTCTATGTTTTCCAGTCCGCAAATTGCAACAGGTTCAACTCTGAGTTCAAACAGTCGTAGGGCTGTTTTCAGGGAGAGTTTGCCTATCGACTTGGTATCATTTATGGCTCTCGTTGCGGCGCTGGCTCTGTAGTTTATGTGGCGTGTGAATACCGTTCCTGTGACTGAACGGTAACTCCTAGGTACGTAAAACTGGTGACTGACTTTAGCAGTGTCTCTCCAACGTAGAAAGTGTCAGGTCGTCTTCCCCTTCTGAAAGTCATGGAGACTGTCTTCTCTTCATTCGAGGTTTGGTCGTTTTTTCGTGCCCAATACAATAACTGGTTGAAGGTTTTCTACAGATCATCCTCAGAAACTGAGGTTAATGTCATGTCGTCTGCATACATGAGTAGACATATTGTTTGTGTCGAGTTCCTATATCGTGTGTGGATCTGTTTCATAGACCTTGCTCTTCAAGTGTCTCCACAGGAAGGAAACCACATGATGTTAGATCCGGAGACATGTTCGCTGACAGTTCGTTCCTCAGTGAAGACATAATGGACTCATCCCAGAGATACCTTACATGTGTGACATATTGCCCCAATATGCTAGAAGAAGCACTACCGGCTTTCATAGTTGAGCACAATATATATCAAAAATTTTCTTACCTGCAACCGTGTTGAGGGTGATGTAAAAAAATATAGGTCCTTCCTGTAACGCCGCACAAGTGCCAATTTTTGATCGTAGGGTGGTTTCTGACACACTGTTAGTGTTCTCCGTTGCCCAGTACCTCGTGTTCTGTGAATTCAAATGATCGGAAAGATGAAACCATGCTTCATCACTCATGATGTAATGGAAAGGGTCTAACAGACCATCGCTGATGTTATTCAAAAGCCACGTGCAGTAAACTACACGTTTCTGGCGGCCATCCTTCCGAAATCGCTGCACAACTGTCACACGATATGCCTTGAAATGGAGACTTTTCAACACGCACTGGTAACTGTTCCTATACATACGCGCCTGTTGGATAAGTTTACGTATAGACTTGTTTGAGCTATGAATAATTCTTCAGCGAATGTATGGAATAACTTTTTAGATGCGAACTGAAAAAATTCTTTGTCGTTTTTGAACAGATCGTAGGTGCGCCAATTTTTATACAGACTCTGTATTGCTCTCTTTGCTGATAGTTCTCTACCCGGATACTTGACCCCGAAAATTTTGCGAGTTTCCTTAATCGAAACTTTTTCACATATGCTTCCACAATTTGAATTGTTTCTTCTATCGAGAAATTCATTTTGCACAGAGCAAAGAGAAACGAAATAAAGTGAAATGCTGACAAAAGAATGCTAATAATCGAATATTGCATAAAACCGTCCACTGTTGTAGTGTTTATTTCAGAAGTCGAATTAAGTATTGCATTGGCATTCAAAGGGGAGGCGGGCGACTTTTAACTGCGTCAGCCCTATTTTTGTATGCCTGACGGCCTGGAAACACCGAGTGCCGTTGGTTCAGGGACAAGCCAGTCGCCGAAGTGGTGTCCACTTAAAAGACTTGCACCAAACCATTGAGCTGTACCACATAATTACTGCCTTGAATATTGCAGGGGCTACGGAAGGACAAGGGTTGAAGAAAAACGCAGAAAAACAGAGAGAAATGCATGCTTGAACATAGATGCCAGCCAAGCCTGCAGGTTACGCTTCTGCATTTGACGACGAACGTCACCTGTGCAACGAGCTACACGAGCTGAATTCGAACGTGGCCAAATTGTTGCTTCTCGTAATGGTGGGTGCTTCGTAACCAAGACAGCCGAAGTGTGTGTTGATTCAAGAGGCACCGTATCAAAGGTTTATAACGCATACAGGGAAAGCAGTGATCATCATCTAAGTCACAACGCAGACGAAAGTGTATGTTGAATGATCGTGACGGAAGGACACTGAAGAGGACTGTGACGAAAATTATGACAACAGCTGCAAGAACCCTTTCAGCATCAAAAACACGTCGGGAACTCCAGAAGCAGATAATTGCAAGGCGAGAGAGGATTCCAAAACCACTCATCAATGAAGCAAATGCCCGTAACAGGAAAACGTGATGTCGAAGCCATTAAACCTGGACTATGGAGCAATGGAAGATAGTCATTTGATCGGATAAGTCTTATTTCACACGGTTTCCAACTTCTGGTCGAATTTACGCCCCAAGAGCGATGCGTGGCGGTGTTCTGTGATGATTTGGGTTGACATATCGTGATGTTCCATGGGCCCCATAGTTACTTGCCAAGCTCGCATTACTGCCTAAGATTACGTGACCATTTTGGCCAATCAGGTCTATCCCACTGTACAGTGTTTGCTCCCTAATGGTGTTCTGAGAAGCTCACATCGCCCAGGAGTGGCTTTGTGACCTCAAGGATGTATTCTCGCTTCTTTCCTGTCCACCACAGTCACCAGATTTCATCATCATTGCGCCTTTGTGGTCTACTTTGGAGAGAGGGGTGCGTGTCGCCATCCACCTCCATTTTCGTTAACAGAACTTGCCACTATTTTGCTGCGAGTGGCAAGAGGTTCCCCCGAAAACCGTAAAAGACCTGTATTTCTCCATCCCCAGACGACTGGAAGTGTTCTGAATGCCAACGTCTTCCCACACCGCATTAGGCATAGTGCTGTGTAGTTTTTGTGAAGTTTCCGTATTTTTGTCCACCCCCTGTACCTATAGGCTTAGCAGGCATTTGGTGCAAGCAGATTCAAATTCGAATGTGTGGGAAATCTTACGGGACCTGACTGCTAAGGTCATCAGTCCCTAAGCTTACACACTACTTAACCTAAATCATCCTAAGTACAAACACACACACCCATATCCGAGGGAGGATACGAACCTCCGCCAGGACCAGCCGCACAGTCCATGACTGCAGCGGCGAGACCGCTCGGCTAATCCCGCGCGGCTGCAAGCAGGTTTGCGGGCCAATGTTCAAATGTGCACACGCTGTTTGAGGCTTGATAAATATTCGATTATGCAAGCTTGTACAAAAATAACAAAATACACATACTTGAAAGTGTGTATCAACTCTCGGGCTTGTACATGTATTCTTCATTCCTGAGGCGGACCTTGTAGGGACACCCTGTCTAGAGAGCTGAAGCAAGTAATTAGATGATTGCTAGAAGAGTTTATTCGAGCCTACGAACTCGGCATCTATTCTGGCGCGTTAAATCTAAAATTATAACAGGCAGCAACTAACCCTACCAGAGGGAAAGATGTCGTAAAAATGATAAATTCCTTGAAGAACAAGTACGGTGTGTGTGTTTGAGGTTTACGGGCGCTAAACAGCGTGGTCATCAGCGCCCAAACGCATAAAAACAGGAACACATGCAGTGAAGGTACTAAGACGAACAGCGAACAAGGAGAACGGCTAAAAGACGCAGACCTGACGCAGGTCCAAATCCTCACATACAGAGGCAAAACAAGAGGAGGAGGAACACACTAAAAAGGAAGGGAAACAAGGAAAAGAGAACAGAAACCGAAGGGAAACAAGGAGGTAATCGTGACTGGCTGACCTCTTACCTAAATCCTGGGTGAGCCAGTCACCCAGCAGCACATTAAAACCCACTCCCTAAAATCCGAGGCAACAAATTGGACAAGACACAAAACCGTAAGACCTTAACTAAAGTCGTTGCGTCATCTTGTAAAATAGAGGGCAAATCCTGTGGCAAAGAAACCACCGCCCTCTGGTCAGAGAATAAAAGACAGTCAAGTAAAATGTGGCGGACAGTAATCTGGACGCAACAAGCACTGCAGATTGGGGGGTCCTCCCGCCGGAGTAAAAAACCATGCGTTAAGGGACTGTGCCTGATGCGGAGGCGAGTGAGGAGAACCTCGTCCCGCCTGCATGACTGGTAGGACGTACGCCATGGCCGCGTGGTGGCCTTGACCAGACGCAGCTTATTTTCACCGACTGCCAGCCACTCCTCTTCCCACTGACGCAGAACGCGAAAACGCAGGAGGGAGGTAACAGCATGGAGGGGGACTGCACATGCAACAACGTGAGGGAGGGAACATGCATCTTTGGCAGCCACATCCGCCAGTTCGTTTCCCCTACTACCCACGTGCCCCGGCACCCAGCAGAAGGAAACCTCCTTCCCCTGCCGCTGCAGGTGGAGTAGGGCATCATGGATGTTCTGGACGACCGTATCCGCTGGGTACAAGTGTTGCATGGTTTGAAGGGCACTCAGGGAGTCAGAACAGATGAGGAACTTACGACTGGGAACACATCTCATCTGCTCCAATGCCCGCAGGATCGCAAACAATTCGGCACCAAAGATGGTAAACGCCGCAGGAAGCCGACTCGATCAGGGAAAACAACAGCACAACCAACAGATTCCCCCCGTTTAGAGCCATCCGTAAATACTGGTACATGGTCGGGATGCTGGTTTAAAATATAAAATAAGGAGGTAAAAACAAACGCAGGAGTGCAGCTCCTCCGGTACTCCGACAAGTCTAAAAGGACGCTGGGCCTCTGGAGCAACCAGGGAGGCAGGCGAGTAAAACCTTGTCGTTGGGGGGCCACACGCTCCACACCAAGGGACTCAAGCAAATGCTTGGCACGAATCCCAAATGGTCGCGTTGCCCTGGGAAGACTGGAAAGAGAGACATTCCATAGGCGGTCGGGCAACGGTAGGGTACGCAGGGGAGGTAGGACAGGCAAGGAATTGACACACCCGTCGCACCATGAGGAGTTTCCGCCGGATGGTGAGCGGCGGTTCCCCTGCCTCAGCACACAGGCTGGGGATGGGACTGGTACGGAAGGCACCAGTGGCCAGCCTGATACCCTCATGGTGTACTGCGTCAAGAATCTTCAGATACGAAGGCCTTGCTGACCCATACACGGTGCAACCATAGTCAAGACGCGATCGGACGAAAGCCCTATAAAACTGCAGCAGACGCGCCCGATCTGATCCCCAGGACCGATGGCTCAGACACTTCAAAATATTCAGTGCCTTCAGGGCCTGCACCTTGAGGTCTTTAAGGTGAGGCAACCACGACAACTTGGAATCAAAAGTGAGGCCCAGGAACCGCACAGTGTCGCTAAAAGGAAGAATGGTGTCCCTCAGACGCAATTCAGGGGAGGTAAAAAGACGTCGAGAACGACTAAAATGAACACACACATTTGTCTGCAGAAAAGGTAAAACCCGTCTTCGCAGTCCATGCCTCTAATCGCTGTATCGTAAGCTGCAACTGCCGACTAGCAGTGACAAGACTGGAGGAAGAACAGAAAACAGCAAAATCGTCCACAAACAAGGAGCATTGGGCAGGACTCCGGATAGTGGACGTGATACTGTTAATGGCGACGGCAAAGAGGGTGACACTTAAAACGCTTCCCTGAGGAACACCATACCCCTGCACATACAAATCAGATAGCACATTACCAACCCTATACCGAAAGAGGCGGTGGGAAAGAAAGGACCGAATGAAGATGGGGAGACGGCCACGAAAGCCCCACTCATGGAGTTGATTGAGGATATGGCGGCGCCAAGTAGTCATACGCCTTATGGATGTCAAAGAATACACCTAGACAATGCTGGTTACGCAGGAAGGCCTGCTGGATGGCCGCCTCAAGCAGGGTCAAGTTGTCTATAGTTGAACGACATCTCCGAAAGCCACACTGAGAGGGGCTAAGGAGCTGCCTGGTCTCGAGCAGGCAAACCAGGCGACGGTTGACCATGCGTTCCAACGTCTTCCCGACACAGCTCGTCAAAGCAATACTCCGATAACTACTGGGATACGTTCGGTCCTTCCCTGGTTTGAGGAGGGGAATCAAAATCGCCTCCCGCCACGAGTCAGGGTACGTGCTGGATAACCATATCATATTAAAACAATTCAGGAGAACTTCCTTGGTAGGCAGTAACAAGTGCTGCAGCATGCTGTACCGGATTTGATCATGACCAGGCGCAGTATCATGAGTCACAGACAGCGCCGAATCCAGTTCCCACATTGTGAAGGGGCAGTTGTAGGGCTCAGAATTTGGAGACCGGAAGTCCAAGTGACCCCTCTCGATGGCAGTGCGGTAGCGGCAGAAATCTGGATCACAGTTAATAGTGGCGGTAGATGCGGCAAAATGCATGGCCAGTGTCTGGGCAATGTCTCTCGGCGCCGTGAGAAGACTTCCCTGATGCAGCAATGCCGCGAAGGTAGTTGGCTGCGTATCCCGGAAATCCTCCTGATGGCTTCCCATACTTTCGTAGAATTAGTGGAGCGGGAGATGGAGTTCAAGAACGATTGCCATGACCGTCGTTTGCTCTCTTTAATCACGCCCCGCGCTTTGGCCCTTGCCACCCGAAAGGCCGCAAGATTGTCAGCTGAGGGACGGCACTTGAAGCGGCGCAGAGCTGCACGGCGGGCTCGGATGGCTGAGCGGCACTCAGTGGTCCACCAAGGGACAAGACGCCTCTTGCGATGACCGGATGACCGTGGGATTGACAATTCAGCAGCATGGGAGATCACGGCTGTCACATGGTCTACCCATTCGTGGACGCTGGCACGGTGTTCCAAAACAGCCAGTTGGCTGAAAAGTGTCCAGTCAGCTCGGCAGAGGTGCCATAGCCTCATCCAGGAGGCGAATCCAAAGGGGGAAGTGGTCACTAGAATGGAGGTCAGCAGCAACCTCCCACAGAGCAGAATCCACGAGTGCTGGAGAGCAAAAGGAAAGGTCAATAGCTGATGACGACCCAGAAGCAGTACAGAAATGAGTGGGAGCACCAGAGTTGAGGATGCACAGTTCTTCAGACATCATGAGCCTTTCCAGAATGCGACCCCTGGGGCAAGTAGTTGAAGAGCCCCATAAGACATTATGAGAATTGAAGTCCCCCAGAAGAAGAAATGGGCGGGGGAGTTGGCTAATAAGGTCTGCGAGAGCCTCAGAGTCTATCGCATCCTGAGGTGGTAAGTAAAGTGAACAGACTGTGAGCCTCCGACCCACAAGAAGGTCAACTGCAACTGCTTGCAAGTCTGTAACGAGACGGAGCTCAGATGAGGGGTGCATGTCACGGACAAAAACCGCAACACCACCCTTTGCCCTTTCCCCCATCAGATCATCTTTCCGATATACGGTATAGCCCCGTAAAGAAGGAGCATCAGTGGCCCGAAAATGTGTCTCTTGGAGAGATAAGCACAAAGGGCACTCTCGTACAAGGAGTTGTAATTCGTCCACATGCGTCCTGAACCCATTCAGGTTCCACTGTAATATGGGAGCCAGTGATCAGGGGGGGCTGAACTCTCACCCTGCCTCTGGGCTTTGGAGGAGAGCCCGTACTGGCCAGAGATTTATTCCTGGGGCGAGAAGATCGCCCCCGGTCGACGTCAATGTCCATCAGCTCCGATGACGACCCACGGGAGATGTCAGACAGTACGATGGCCTCGTCATCGGACCAACCCTGACTAGTCTCCTCAGGTGGCAAAACCTTCAGCTTCGACGTCTTTGTCTTTGGGGGGGGGGGGGGCTTAGAATGCAGAGCCTTGTCAACAGGTGGAGCATTACTCGCCTGGGCAGAAGGCCCCATATGGGGAGAGGGAGGAAGTACCCCAATGTCAACAACCACAGCCTTGTCCGACGTTGCGGGGAGAGGCGCAGGTTGCAAAACAACCGCAGCAGCACAAGTGCACTGGCAAACGCAGGTATTAGTGCTAACACTAGCAACCTCCGTTTGCGTAGCAACAGTGGCCAGTTGTACCGGTTTTTTCAGAGCGGAAGCGAAAGATGTAGTAAACACAGGAGGTTGCATAGCCTTAAAGAGCTTCTTGGCCTCACCATAGAGGATGCCCTTAGATGTTTTAATCTCCTGTATCTTCCGTTCGTCGAGATAGATGGGGCAGACCCGGCTCCAGACAGGGTGACTCCCAGAGCAATTCACCCACTTCACAGGCGATGAACAATCGGCTCCTTCATGGGCAGGCTGACCACATTTACCACAAGTGACTATCCCATTGCACCCCAACGTAGTATGCCCAAAGCGATGACATTTGAAACAGCGCATTGGGTTGGGGAAATATGGCCTTACTGGCAAACGTAAGAACCCCCCTTTAACATGCTCTGGGAGTCGTGGGCAACTGAACGTGAGAATAAACGAGTCGGATTTGACTAGGTCCCCATCGACTCGTTTCATAATACGCTGCACGTCAACAATACCTTCATCAGCCCATTCAGATTTTAACTCGTCTGTGGGGATATCCAAGTCCCTACATGTCACAACACCCTTACTGTAGTTCAGAGTGGAGTGGAGCTCGGTCTCAATAGCGTACTAACCGAGACAGGTTGCTTTCCGAAGAGAAGCGACTTGACGGGAACTAGATGTCTCAACTAACAGAGTCCCATTGCGGAGTCGCTTCACAGATTTGAGTGTTCCTGCAATTCCTTCAAGACCCTTGTGGATGTAAAAGGGAGAAACCCTCTCAAAGCTACCCTCCTTCCGTTTAATAATCAAAAACACATTGTGATTATCAGCATGTGCTCTGTTACAACAGTCTGATAAATCTCGATCAACACTAGGCGCTGGAGGACTCGCAGCACGAAGTCGCTTCTTCGATGGGGTGTGTTTTCCTACCAGTGGCCCACCCAAGCCACTGGTAGGGGGAAATGTAGAGGTCGAAGGGTCCATTGCGGTCCCACGAGCAGCTAGGGAACTAAATGTCCGCTCAGACAGAGCCCCGCGTGCCTGAGTAAGCCTGATACAACTGGGGTGCGACAGGTGCCCCAGAGGTTGCCCGCTTGCGACTGTTCCACCTCAACAGCCATGCATCTCATAGGCGCGGAGCACACCGGAAGATTGAGGGGTTTTTATAGAGGTTGGCCTTCCTCGCAATCCAGGCGGTCAAGCCAAGATTACCATTCCCCGCAGCACACAACATTCCACCGCCGCGCCATACGGTGGTCGCTGAAGCACGTCCGGGGGTTACGGTGACAGGAGACTGGCGGCGCCGACCAGTCCCCAGCTCAGGACCCCGGGGTCGCCAAGCCCGTACTCAGCAAATGAATGCTGAGCCCCTGGGGGCAACAACTACGGGAACGGGAAAGAAAAACTGTAAGGATTCATAACTGTGGGTATGCTTCACACACATACAGAATGATAAAAACGTGTAACGTCAAAACTATAAATCTACATACCCTCCAATTAACAAAAGTGTTTGGCAAAGAGTTCAGAGAACCACTTCCGGACTATTTCGCGAACATTCTACTCTCGAACAGTATGTGGGGAAATGTGAAAAACCTTCCGTGCGAGTTCTGATTTCTCTTGATTTATTGCGATGATCATATCTCCCATGTAGCCGGGAGTCAACAAAATATGACATTCGTAGGATAAAGCTGGTCAGAAACGTCGTGAAAACTTTTCTCTGGAACGAAATACGTTGCTGCTTTAATGATTGCGACCCCACTCGCGTTGTCGTACCAGTGGTACTCTCCGCCCTTTCAGCTGTTTACATTACCTCCGTCATCCCTATCTAGTAATGATCCCAGAAAAGGGCCGAAAAGCGTAGTGTAGGTAATGTCTCCAGTAGATTTGTTGCATCTTCAAAGTGTGCCCTAGGGAAGTGTGACATGACCGCTCTTGTGGTCTATAATACACTCCTGGAAATTGAAATAAGAACACCGTGAATTCATTGTCCCAGGAAGGGGAAACTTTATTGACACATTCCTGGGGTCAGATACATCACATGATCACACTGACAGAACCACAGGCACATAGACACAGGCAACAGAGCATGCACAATGTCGGCACTAGTACAGTGTATATCCACCTTTCGCAGCAATGCAGGCTGCTATTCTCCCATGGAGACGATCGTAGAGATGCTGGATGTAGTCCTGTGGAACGGCTTGCCATGCCATTTCCACCTGGCGCCTCAGTTGGACCAGCGTTCGTGCTGGACGTGCAGACCGCGTGAGACGACGCTTCATCCAGTCCCAAACATGCTCAATGGGGGACAGATCCGGAGATCTTGCTGGCCAGGGTAGTTGACTTACACCTTCTAGAGCACGTTGGGTGGCACGGGATACATGCGGACGTGCATTGTCCTGTTGGAACAGCAGGAATGGTAGAACGATGGGTTCGATGACGGTTTGGATGTACCGTGCACTATTCAGTGTCCCCTCGACGATCACCAGTGGTGTACGGCCAGTGTAGGAGATCGCTCCCCACACCATGATGCCGGGTGTTGGCCCTGTGTGCCTCGGTCGTATGCAGTCCTGATTGTGGCGCTCACCTGCACGGCTCCAAACACGCATACGACCATCACTGGCACCAAGGCAGAAGCGACTCTCATCGCTGAAGACGACACGTCTCCATTCGTCCCTCCATTCACGCCTTTCGCGACACCACTGGAGGCGGGCTGCACGATGTTGGGGCGTGAGCGGAAGACGGCCTAACGGTGCGCGGGACCGTAGCCCAGCTTCATGGAGACGGTTGCGAATGGTCCTCGCCGATACCCCAGGAGCAACAGTGTCCCTAATTTGCTGGGAAGTGGCGGTGCGGTCCCCTACGGCACTGCGTAGGATCCTACGGTCTTGGCGTGCATCCGTGCGTCGCTGCGGTCCGGTCCCAGGTCGATGGGCACGTGCACCTTCCGCCGACCACTGGCGACAACATCGATGTACTGTGGAGACCTCACGCGCCACGTGTTGAGCAATTCGGCGGTACGTCCACCCGGCCTCCCGCATGCCCACTATACGCCCTCGCTCAAAGTCCGTCAACTGCACATACGGTTCACGTCCACGCTGTCGCGGCATGCTACCAGTGTTAAAGACTGCGATGGAGCTCCGTATGCCACGGCAAACTGGCTGACACTGACGGTGGCGGTGCACAAATGCTGCGCAGCTAGCGCCATTCGACGGCCAACACCGCGGTTCCTGGTGTGTCCGCTGTGCCGTGCGTGTGATCATTGCTTGTACAGCCCTCTCGCAGTGTCCGGAGCAAGTATGGTGGGTCTGACACACCGGTGTCAATGTGTTCTTTTTTTCATTTCCAGGAGTGTACATACATGATCTGGTGGATAGTGTTAGCAGCAATTCGCGGTTATTTGCTGATGACGCTTTACGGTCGGTACTGGTGAAGGCGAATGGTTGACTTCGTTTTTATTGGGAGAATTTTAGGAAAGTTTAGCGCAGATATAAAAGGAGACCGCGTATAGAACTGTACTGTGACCCATTCTTAGGTACTGTTAGAGTGTTTGTGATCACTAACAGGTCGCATTACAGAAAGACATTGAAGCAATTTAGGGACATGCTGATACATTGTTACCGGCAGATTCGATCAACACGAGTATTACGGAGATGCTTCGTCAATTCAAACAGGAATCGCTGGATTCGTTCTTTTCGCAAAACACTATTTAGAAAATTCAGTGGACCGGCATTTGCAGCTGACCGCAGCCACTGTACATTTCGCGTAAAGACCGCGAAGACAAGGTAAGAGAAATTAGGGCTCGTGTGGAGGCATATAGACTGTCGTTTTTCCCTAACTCTATTTGGGGTTGGAGCAGGAAAGGGAATGACTGGCAGTGGTACAAGGTTCCCCTTCTCCATGCAATGTATGGTGGCTTGCAGATTATGTACGTAGATATTCTGCCAAAAAAAACGCAGTCACTGGTTTGCTTTCGCCATAACATTTTGTATGTGGTGGGGTTACAGTTAGAGTTGCTTGTGATTGCAATCCCTACGTATTTAGTTGAATCTACAATCTTACAATTTGTATTAACCTGTAACTGCAACTGACGAATTTTTTTTCTATTCATGTGGAAGACCTCACACTTTTTTGTTTGGTGCGGCTGAGGAGCCTAAAGCAAGTATTTCCGGATGAAGAAACAACGGTCAGCAATGAATATGCAGACCGTACGAGGTCCTGGATGCGTGGAAGGCACGTGCTTGCAAACTGCTTATGTTTCGTAACGAACACTAGTTACTGCATCGAAACTGGCGGCGCTAAACTTGAAACAATACGCGATCGCCTGCGATGTGTTCACGATGACGTTTACCGTTGCAAACAGATTGGTAGCCGAAGATAAGGGCATAGCTCATTAACAGGTACTTGCAGACATATACGTAATGTATGGAGCAGCAGTATGTGGCATCCGGAAACTCGAACGCAAGTACAGAGGATAGTTTCGCGACATGCGGCTGAAATGCACAAGAAACAGACTTCCAATTGTTCTCGATAAAGAAATGTCCGTGAAATAGAATTTGAGGTTTTTGCGTTCGATCGCGTGAGAATGATTCACCAATAAGCACCCGTTAACTTTTCCGTGGATTGTGAACACACTTGAACAGTAACACTGGAAGAGAAATTACACACCTATCAAACAGCAAGCGAAACAAATGGAAAATGGTTCAAATGGTTCTGAGCACTATGGGACTTAACATCTGAGGTCATCAGTCCCCAAGAACTTAGAACTACTTAAACCTAACTAGCCTAAGGACATCACACACATCCATGCCCGAGGCAGGATTCGAACCTGCGACCGTAGCGGTCGCGCGGTTCCAGACTGAAGCGCCAGCGAAAAAATGGAGCACATAGTCTTGTATCGTGCGTCCAGTTCTGTCAAAGGATTACGTTTTAATGGATACACCGAGTGTCCATATAATAGCCATTTCATGTTTGCGGTAAGTTGCGAATGACTTGTTACAGGTTGATCACTGAGCAGTGTTGACGATTTCTGAAGGTACTGCCATTGACACATGGCGTCTACAGAGTGTTCTGTACGACGAGCTGCGAAGACAGTTTTTTCGAAGGTTACACCAACGAGTAAAACCGCATGGAAACTGTTGAATAAGTATCAACAAACAGGTACTGTTGCTGACGAGTCTCGACCAGGTTGGCCTACCACGAGTAACGCTAACATTGACGCCATACGAGAGTCAATTGAAGGGAATCCTAAAACTGTATGACATCTTTCACGTCAGTTGCAAATTTCGAAATCAACAGTGTTGTAAGTGCTGAAATTCACACTGAAGAAGCGTGCACAACATTTGCAAGTGTTACACCAACTCCATGACGAGGACTCAGCGGAACGCACGGCGATATGCATGGATTTGTTGGAGTGTGTGGAGACTCGTGATTCAATGCCACACGGGTTGTTTAGTGATGAAGCAACCTTCCAAGTAAGTGGACACGTCAACCAGCGTAACTGTCGCATTTGGAGCCCCACACCTCCAACTGAGTTCATTGGGTGTATCTGGGGGGTCCAAAGACGAATGTGTGGATGAGAATTACGCGGGCAGAGATCTATAGTCCATTCTCTTTCTCTGAGAAAGAGATTAATGGTGCCTATTACTTAGGTATGCTGGCGGAATTTCTAAAGCCACAATTTGAACAAGACGGTACCTTAGACACTGCTGTTTACCAATATGATGGTAACCCATACCTACCGGTGGATAGGACGAGGCGGCCGCAGATCATGAGCAGCAAGGTCCCCGAACTTTACCCCCTTAGACATTTTTGTAAGAGGATTTGTTAAAAGTCTACACAAGGAAAGTGGCTAACATTGATGAGCTGTCGGATACAGTCCGTGATGTGTGTGTAGTCACACCGCAACACCTATGAAATGTATTTCGTGAAACCGTTTACAGATGGGAAGTGTGCACAGACATCAACGACGACATGTTGAATCAGTGAAGTGTAGTAAACGGAAAACAATGTAAAAGACGTCTGTAGTGCACAGAAAACGTACGACGTCTGAAATAAATCGTTTTCAAGAAAATAGTTACCTCGTAGACACCCTGTACTGAGTGAAGGTCTTCACTGAAAAGTTGCTAAGAAATTATTAATGTAGGGTGTACGTTCTTTATGTCAATAAAAAGCTTAACATTCAGTTGCGACCTTATGTTCCTTATCTCGACAAACTCAGTTTAGGATCCTCTAGCAGTCTCATAATTTTGATCCTAAAAGCGTGGTATACATAGCACAAGACGTTATATTACGAATTCAGTAACGCGTTTGTGGTTTTCTAAATCGAGAAATTGCAATGTTGTCATTCTTTCGTGCGGTATTATTACTTCTATCACTGTGATATCCAGCTTTTAATTAAAAGCAGACTCGAAGGAAAGAAAGTCGCAAAACGTTTCTGCTTTCATTTTAAGACAATTATGCCAATCACATACATCTTCAACTAGCAGAGTAAGGTAATACAGAAATAAGCTCTGCATTTCGTTAAAGAACTTTGAACGTAGCTGCTAAGGTTCAGTGACTGTGTCAGAATTATATTAGAACAAATAAGCCCTCGGTCACAAATATTAAGTTAAAATTGACCCGGTTTCGACGCTCATAGTAGCGTCGAAACCTGGTCAATTTTGACTTAATATTTGTGACCGAAGGCTTATTTGTTCTAATATCACTAAAGAACATTTACACGACATTTTTCCTTTGCTTTCCGCATCAAAAGGGCAAATGCCAGCTAATGCAAGCGCTAGTTTCCTCCGTCGACAAAGCTCGACTGAGGAACAAACTGATCACTGTTCATGCGCTCTTGTGTTGTGTTTAGGCGAAAGGAACTTTTGTACGCTTGAACACAAAAACTTGATCACGTGTGCTTGTCAAGTTTCCATATTTTGTGGGTTAACTACTATCTTAACGGTATGTGAAAACTAGAGACGAAGTTTACCTACGTCCACTTATTTGCGGCTGCATCACCTTCGCGCTCGATAAAATACAAAGGGGCTTGTTAGTACGATAGAGTCTGGGAATTAGGAAGCGAACACTAATAGTGTTTAGAATTTTAAATTTGGTTTGCCTACAATATTTCAAAAGTAATCATTTTCCAGTTACAGCTGTTAATTTTATTCAAATTCATTCTCTACCAATGGATTTCGATATCACTATCAAGCAGCAGCACCACGAACAAATAGAACATTGTATTTGATGTGCCAAAAAACGTGCAGGCCTTCGCCCAACTATTAATGCATTTTTATCATCTCTAAGACGACATAAATATTATAACCGCAAAACTTAGTCTTTTTCGCATCTCCTTGTTTTGTTAAGGCCAGGAATGATTGCATAATTAAATCCATAGCCTGTAAGGTAGTGCGATAATGTCAACAACTACATCTTTTATGGGAACTACAAGTTTACGTGCCGTTAGCTAAGCGTTTCGGACGTTTAAAACTCCATTATGTAGATTTATGTCAATTGGTAAGACATGTATGCGTTGTATAGACAGTACGACTTCTGGGTAACCAAAAGCACCGTCTCTTATCAGAAGACAAAAAATGAAAAACTGTTTTAGTACAAGGCTGAAAGTTCTGTGAAAGTCTCATAACGCAAAGATGAACGGCAATAGAAATGTTAAACACCATGGTCACAGGGTTTTTTTTTTTTTTTTTTTTTTTTTGGCGTAGTTACTTCACATTCACGTTCCATACACTGCACGGCGGTTTTTGATGCCGCTGTATAGTTACAGACGTGTATCCATAGTAATGAATGAGAAGCGCACGGTACCAAACGTGAATCTGAATGATAAATGAAACTTATGCACCGCGGAGCAGCCGATATTGTAAAATGCGGAAGCTTTTGCAATTTGTTAAGACCTTCGCTAAAACTCAAGACGACACAAGGTACTTCAACAGAACATACAGAAAATAAAATTGGGGGAAGTCTCGTAAAAAAAAAAAAAAAAAAAAAGGGGACAGAAACGTTGAAACGCAAAAAATATCACATTGCTTACGGAGTAACTTACAAGTTAAAAATAAGAAAGACAGCGTCAAATGCGTAATCATCTGGATTGAAACTAAACTACGCTGGCACGGAGAAAAGACTAGTGTATACGGTTTCGAAACAGGAATAGGAGGGTGAAGGGGGGTGTGCACCTATTAGGGCGGTACTTTGGTTGTACTTAAATTATTCTGGCTTATTCAGTGACAACAGATTTCCTTATTATGCTAAAACTTTATGCAACTGTGCAACTACAATACAAAGTGGAATAAGATAAAACTATCAGCTTCAAGTATGGCTTAATGTTTAAAGGAGCATAAAAAATTAAAACAATGACAGTTGTCTGATATGAGTACAGTTGAGCGCAGTGCTTCACCGAATCCGCTGTAAACTATTGCCAAGTCGTACCAAATTACAAATGACTTAAAATGAGAGACCAAGTTTACAAGGCTACGGTTGTTTCGTTTTACGTACGGCTAAGTCTTAAAGTATATTAAAACAAGACTGGGGATTAAAACAAAGATACGTAAATAAGCTGTGTTTCTCTTACTCTATTCGCGTGTCACGTATGTGCACAGATGTACGAAAAGGCCGGCGATTACAGTCTCACCGAATGGTAAAATCACGTGAAACAGAATAACTCTCAATACACAGTACAAAAAGTGAGTAATATATTAGTGCTGGGGCTTTTATGAGCAGAGTTCCTCAACGAAGCAAACAACCGCAGTCTTTTCGGTATACGTGAAATACGTCTCACCCTTTGCCAGTCTACCTACTTGCTTCTTACACGTTTCACTATACTAATTACAAATTTAAGCAGTCCGTAATACCTGACGAATTCCTTAAACGGACTTCTCAAACACGTGTAAGCATGGAACTGTGATTGTTACAAATAAACAAAAAATATTGCAACAGGAATACATCTATTAACGTTAAATCCCCGCGCGATTACAGGTACCACATGTGGTGTCATTCAAACTACACGCAGAAGCATTCGGGCAACATTATCGGTACAATACAATACACTTTATCAATTTTAACTAGCTGTATTTCCTCCATCCGCCACAACAGCAAAACTTTCAGCAAATGCAGCAATTTTTACAGAACACAGTTTCGAATTTATACCACCTGCCGCCGTGCTGCTTTATAAGTAATAGATATAGACAAAACACAACTTCTTACCTGACGGCGTCGTTATACTATTAATATGCTAAACTGTCATGACTTTAACCGTTGTTTCAGCATCCTAAATAATTAAATTTCATAGTGCAAAATGTAGCTGTCAAATGCCGCTATCTGAGCTTCCACAGCTTCACAACTTACACAGCAAAGCAGACGTTTTTAACCCGAGAACTATAGAAATGAATTTCACAGGACGCAACAAACTTACGTATTTTCTAGATCTTCAGTGTAGCACAAGACGTGAATTAACATTTCTCGCGGCAAACATTTCAGCGCTCCTGAAACCACAAGTCGATAAACAAACTGTGATGCACTTCAAAGTTAGTTAAGCTAGCTGCCCGTAGAGTGCAGCAGCAGAGCATGGAGGTAAAGGTGGCGTCGTCCCGCCATATTTGAACCACATGCGGAAATGCACCAACTATCCAACGCGATGGTATGCAGGCGAGTTGGAAGAAAGCTTCAGTTTGACCATTAGCAGACAAGTTACTGCTAGTATATAATGATACCAAAGCTAAGAACACCATCAGTCAGTATTACTATTTTCTTGAGATTTCTCATGTATTTGCTTTATTCGTTGACAACGCTAAAATGCACTCAATTTAAATTGTTAATGACGTGTACCAGAAATATTCTTCGAAGTCAGTCGTAATCTGTTGGCTAATTTATATACACTACAGAAAATGTTTGCTTCAGATGATATAAAACAAAATGAAATAGTTTCGTATGGTATTCGTTGTAGCTTCTAAGCTTTTTAAAAAGTAAAAGTATCAACCTTTAACTTGTAACACAAGCTGCGACATTTTCGCGAATAAACAGTGACCTGAATATAGAATAAATTTCCTTTACTTTACGTCTATCGTCACAAACTTTTTGTCAACAGATTACCGGTTTCGGTCCATAATGACAATCTTCAGGTCTGATGGTGACACCAGCTGCGAGACACTGCATATTGATCTTAATAGTCATTACCTCGGTACTGGTTAGCTGCGTCAGTTTACAGAGCTCGGTCGTAAGCTAGACATGGCACTAGTTTCACAAGCTGCGACATTGTCGCGAAGATGGTCGTTAAAGACCGAAACCGGTAATATGTTGACAAAAAGTTAGTGACCATAGACGTAAAGTAAATGAAAGTTATTTAACTTGTAAGATTTTCAAAAAATTAAGGTAGCAACTGCTTCAGTGTGCCCGAAATTTTTTGTATCTTACAGAGATTGTAGTGAGTAGCTATTCTGAAGCGCATTTGTGCATTCCGAAATAAATAAATATTAAACTAACCGCCTAAATATTGCAAACATTTCGAACAGATCTTATGGATATTTTGCATCAATAATGTACGCTCCTGGTAGGATTACCATAGTATGTACTTGTTAGTTTGACTTCCATTGCGACATGATGAGTGTCTACATCAATATATGAGGTAGCCGGGAGGAATAGATAAAAATTTACTATCGCACAATAAACAAAAATGCATGAGAATGTGTTAAGAATTATTAAAAAATACAGATGGAAAAATTTCACCCTATAACATGCGTGAGACACATTTTATATAATTATTGTCTTCTCATTCCTTCCCCATTCTTCAATGGGTATATAATACGTAAAAACATGTTAGCGGTCTTTTATTTACTTTTATGAAATATAATTATCGCTGATTCATTAGTCACTTTCCACTGTTTCAGCATTAATACAGACCTCTTTTTCGTTTGGTCACAGTAACAATGACGCCGTTTCGAAGTGCTGGAGAGAAGGCATAATATAATACCTGACACCACGGAAGTAGCTTGTTGATTGAGATTACTTATCACTGCAGGATGTCTACAGATTTTCAGAGGATTAAATTCATGAAATTTTCATGACTTTTCTGTTACCTCTTTAGTTGTATTCATGACTTCTGAAAAATATCATGGTTCAACAACAAAAACACTTTTTTGGTGAACTTGTAAGCTAGTTGAACGAAAGCTGAATGTAATAATTCTTTTATCACTTACACTGTATGTCAGCAGGTATAAAGTAACTACATGTGATTTTTAGTATACCCTTCATCAAATGCTATAAAAGCTTTAAACTCTCACATAGGTGGGGGTATGACAATTTTCAGATATATTTATCATGACATTAATTAAAATACAAACTGTTTGAATATAGTATTGTAATGAAAACTTACAATTTTCCTTAAGACAATATAACAACTTCGAAGGTACAAAATGTATGCAAAATGTCAAACTTCACAATTATGTATTCAATGCTTAAGTTTCTTAGCTAAATTTGAAATTTCAACATCTGAAATCACAACTTCTTCGTTTAGGTTTTCTATAATCGTTCCTTTTTATTGTTGAACTGTTTTATTTCTTGACTGTTCTTCTTTTGCGATTGGCCACTTCATTTTCAGCAGTTTTTCTTCTTTTTAAGGCTTCTACTACTTTTGATGAAGCATTCTTCACAGGTGTTGTTGTGGTCTTCAGTCTGAAGATTGGTTTGGCACAGCTATCCATGCAACTCTACGCTGTGTGAGCCTCTTCAGCTTTGAAATGCGGTTTCTAGACCAAAAATTTTGAAAAATGAAAAACTTGCAATTTAAATACACTCCTGGAAATTGAAATAAGAACACCGTGAATTCATTGTCCCAGGAAGGGGAAACTTTATTAACACATTCCTGGGGTCAGATACATCACATGATCACACTGACAGAACCACAGGCACATAGACACAGGCAACAGAGCATGCACAATGTCGGCACTAGTACAGTGTATATCCACCTTTCGCAGCAATGCAGGCTGCTATTCTCCCATGGAGACGATCGTAGAGATGCTGGATGTAGTCCTGTGGAAC
Organism: Schistocerca americana; assembly: GCF_021461395.2. NCBI lineage: Eukaryota > Metazoa > Arthropoda > Insecta > Orthoptera > Acrididae > Schistocerca > Schistocerca americana. The sequence goes on along the minus strand of NC_060124.1, from coordinate 141,959,681 downwards.
GGCTTGCCATGCCATTTCCACCTGGCGCCTCAGTTGGACCAGCGTTCGTGCTGGACGTGCAGACCGCGTGAGACGACGCTTCATCCAGTCCCAAACATGCTCAATGGGGGACAGATCCGGAGATCTTGCTGGCCAGGGTAGTTGACTTACACCTTCTAGAGCACGTTGGGTGGCACGGGAACCTGCGGACGTGCATTGTCCTGTTGGAACAGCAAGTTCCCTTGCCGGTCTAGGAATGGTAGAACGATGGGTTCGATGACGGTTTGGATGTACCGTGCACTATTCAGTGTCCCCTCGACGATCACCAGTGGTGTACGGCCAGTGTAGGAGATCGCTCCCCACACCATGATGCCGGGTGTTGGCCCTGTGTGCCTCGGTCGTATGCAGTCCTGATTGTGGCGCTCACCTGCACGGCGCCAAACACGCATACGACCATCATTGGCACCAAGGCAGAAGCGACTCTCATCGCTGAAGACGACACGTCTCCATTCGTCCCTCCATTCACGCCTTTCGCGACACCACTGGAGGCGGGCTGCACGATGTTGGGGCGTGAGCGGAAGACGGCCTAACGGTGTGCGGGACCGTAGCCCAGCTTCATGGAGACGGTTGCGAATGGTCCTCGCCGATACCCCAGGAGCAACAGTGTCCCTAATTTGCTGGGAAGTGGCGGTGCGGTCCCCTACGGCACTGCGTAGGATCCTACGGTCTTGGCGTGCATCCGTGCGTCGCTGCGGTCCGGTCCCAGGTCGACGGGCACGTGCACCTTCCGCCGACCACTGGCGACAACATCGATGTACTGTGGAGACCTCACGCCCCACGTGTTGAGCAATTCGGCGGTACGTCCACCCGGCCTCCCGCATGCCCACTATACGCCCTCGCTCAAAGTCCGTCAACTGCACATACGGTTCACGTCCACACTGTCGCGGCATGCTACCAGTGTTAAAGACCGCGATGGAGTATGCCACGGCAAACTGGCTGACACTGACGGCGGCGGTGCACAAATGCTGCGCAGCTAGCGCCATTCGACGGCCAACACCGCGGTTCCTGGTGTGTCCGCTGTGCCGTGCGTGTGATCATTGCTTGTACAGCCCTCTCGCAGTGTCCGGAGCAAGTATGGTGGGTCTGACACACCGGTGTCAATGTGTTCTTTTTTCCATTTCCAGGAGTGTACTTTTGGATTAAAGGAGAAGCAGAAGTATTGGGTCATGGGTATGCTTGGTTGTAGGGTACCATCTGTCTGCTTTGACCTGTGATGTAATTGCGCTGTCCTGCAATGTGTTGTGTGACGTTATCGAACCATGGTGTGTTTCTTTTGGAGTGGAAGTGAAATCCTGTTGTATAGGGCATGTTGTGTGGAGAGGTGGCATGCTCTAGTGGTTTGATTATGTGGTGGCAATGTGTTTGTGAGATACATTATTGTGTCATTTAGTGTGCTACAGTCGTCATGATGTGGGCTGATCAAAATTACATGGCGGCACAATGGATTATATTATGCAGAATGTTCTCATATAATATCAAACATATGATTCAATAGTCACATATTTGATATATAAACATTGAGCCACCTACCTACTCCTGTGATTTAATTAAAATACATTGATCCAATTACGATGTTTATTGAAAACTGTTTTCTCATGGGTTCACCCATCTTGTCCTGCCTGACTCAGTATTCATCGTGCATACTGCAACACACAATAAAAAAGTTGTGGACACTGTAAGTGCAGTTTTACTCTAGGGTTGAGCTATACAGGTGATGTGGAGATTGGGATATCGGCTTTTGTAGTTGGTTGGCATTGGGCGTTATTGGGATCTTGGTCTAAGGGTGAGCTATACAGGTGAACTGAAATTGTGATACCAGCTTTTGTAGTTGTAGGGGGAAGGGGGAGGGGTGTTTTGGTATCCTGGTAAGGGACTGAGCCATACAGGTGAACTGGAGACTGGGATACCAGCCTTTGTAGTTGTGGGGGAGGGGGAGTTTATTGGTATCATGGCCTAGGGTTGAGTTATATTGATTAACTGGAGATTGGGATATTGTGATCTTATGATGTGTTTTGGGTGGTTTTGTCAGGTATTATTTTTTGCCAGTTTCAAGTGTTTTGGTTTTTTTCACAGTGTTTTATCTTGAATGATGTTTTTTCAATTGTATTTTAAGTTTATGCCTGCCAAAACCCCCTTTCCCCACAGTCGTCCTGATAATTTCATTGGGTTTAGTCAGTGTATTGGTTCACATGGCATTTGTATTTCTTCAGGTGTTATGATCGATATTCTTGTCACTATATTTGATACGCTTGAAATAGGAGTTCTCAGCATGGTGATGGCATCACTGCTCAAAACAGATGGGTGGCATACCAGTTTCCAGTAATCCTGAGTCATCAATAGGCACACACAAAAAGGAAGAATATTTGCTAGGTTTCAGAGTAATCTCTTTTTGAACTAGAGTAATATACATATAAGCACGTGCACACACATACTGATCAGAAGTCAGGCCACTGTGAAAGCAGCCATGTCATATACCAAATTTGCTGTAATGACTGCACAGCTTTTATATGTCAGTATTAGTACCTACCAGCTGTCCACCAGGACAAATGACCACCACCAAACTACTGTCAAGAGCAAAGAACAGCCAGTGGCACAACACGCATCAACGCATAACATGCTCAGTTTCAATGGCTATTTTGGAACCTGGGCCATCTTGATCCTTCCCTCCATCACCAGATTCTCTGAGCTACACAGATGGGAGTTATCCTTATGACACATCCTTCTCCCTTTTCATTGCCCTGACTCTTGACCCAACAGTTTCCTCTTCCTTCATCCTGTCATTCCCTCTCAATTCATGTCCTGATGTCACCTTTACTATGCACCTTTCCACATTGGCCCCAACAACCATTCATCATATGCCTAGTCTGTGTACCTGCCACACCTCTCTCCCACAGTCCAAGCTGGCAAACCGACTGCCTCCCTCTGAGCTGCTAGCCACTTACCTCAATTCCTCTCCCTGTCTACTGCCTCTCTTTCCCTCTACCCACCATCTGCCAAAGTGCAACACTGGCGCCATGTAGGGGCATAAGTGTGTGTGGGTGTGGGGGGGGGGGGGGGTTAGGTGGGTGAGGGGGTGACTGTGAAGCTAGCAAGTTTTCTTTCTTTCAATGATTCAATGTTTCCACTTTTCGGTGAGTGGTTACCTTTAATCCAAAAGTATCTACATTCTACAAGAACTTCCGTACAATGTTTAAACTTAGAATTTACAAAGAAAACAAAGACAATAAGTCCAGTATTGCTTTTCTTTGTAAATGGGAATATAAAATACTAAAAAACAATGGAATGAATATAATAGAGGGAAACATTCCACGTGGGAAAAATATATCTAAAAAGACAGATGATGTGACTTACCGAACGAAAGTGCTGGCAGGTCGATAGACACACAAACAAACACAAACATACACACGAAATTCAAGCTTTCGCAACTAACTGTTGCCTCATCAGGAAAGAGGGAAGGAGAGGGAAAGACGAAAGGATGTGGGTTTTAAGGGAGAGGGTAAGGAGTCATTCCAATCCCGGGAGCAGAAAGACTTACCTTAGGGGGAAAAAAGGACAGGTTACACTCGCACACACACACATATCCATCCGCACATATCCCCCTAAGGTAAGTCTTTCTGCTCCCGGGATTGGAATGACTCCTTACCCTCTCCCTTAAAACCCACATCCTTTCGTCTTTCCCTCTCCTTCCCTCTTTCCTGATGAGGCAACAGTTTGTTGCAAAAGCTTGAATTTCGTGTGTATGTTTGTGTTTGTTTGTGTGTCTATTGACCTGCCAGCACTTTCGTTCGGTAAGTCACATCATCTGTGTTTTTAGATATATAAAAAACAATGATATTATTTATGTCCATTGGGGACATATATTTGGAAAGGCAAGGAGATGTAGAGCACATTGCTAAAGAAAAATCTGTTGACTGACTGATTTTTTTTTTTTTTTCAAAATTGTTGTGCAAATAAAAACTTGAAAAATTGTCACATGAGTTGTGAATGTCTAAAGTTGTAGATTAGTGTTACATACAACTGAGGCAGAATGAAAGAATAGTAATTGTATCTTCTGCTGGTTATGATTTGTTTGCTATGTATTCATCTTTGGTGAAGGAGATTCTTTGACTTGATCTGTACATTGTGTGTGTTTGCATTTGTTGCTGTAAATTGTGCCTAATATATTGCTCTTTTTTCATTGAATAAATTGATTAAAATGAAAGTTTCTTGCTTGCAACCTCACTCTGCTGCTAGTTTTTATTCATCAATGCCTCCCCACTCCCCAATATGGAACCATATTTAACAAAATTCCACTACAACCAACTTGTGTAGATAGATGGTATGGTATAAGACATTGAGACATAACTGCTGTTTTTTTCCACAGTTCTTGGTGATATTGGAGGAAAGTGAGGTTACACTGTACTGAATAATCTTATATCCAGCCTGTCAATGATACATGGAATACCTGATCCATTTCTAATCTGTAGAAGACAGTGGAATTTCTGCTTGACATATGCACATCGTAACAAAACATTCCATCAGCAGACCTGGTAGGCTTAAAACATCTGAGAAGATGTGATTACGTAAGTGTTCCTGGTGTATTATCATATTCTTGTTGGGTCTGCAGCCAGATCATGCAATCATATTGACACATCACTTTAGCAGTCCACTTGGTCCCCATCTTCAAATGAGAGTATTCTTTGCCACATGCCACCCGATAATGGCAGCCAGATAGAAATATTGAGTCTGGACTGCTAAAGTGATGTGTCAATATGATTGCATGATCTGGCTGCAGACCCAACAAGAATATGATAATACACCAGGAACACTTACGTAATCACATCTTCTCAGATGTTTTAAGCCTACCAGGTCTGCTGATGGAATGTTTTGTTACGATGTGCATATGTCAAGCAGAAATTCCACTGTCTTCTACAGATTAGAAATGGATCAGGTATTCCATGTATCATTGACAGGCTGGATATAAGATTATTCAGTACAGTGTAACCTCACTTTCCTCCAATATCACCAAGAACTGTGGAAAAAAACAGCAGTTATGTCTCAATGTCTTATACCATACCATCTATCTACACAAGTTGGTTGTAGTGGAATTTTGTTAAATATGGTTCCATATTGGGGAGTGGGGAGGCATTGATGAATAAAAACTAGCAGCAGAGTGAGGTTGCAAGCAAGAAACTTTCATTTTAATCAATTTATTCAATGAAAAAAGAGCAATATATTAGGCACAATTTACAGCAACAAATGCAAACACACACAATGTACAGATCAAGTCAAAGAATCTCCTTCACCAAAGATGAATACATAGCAAACAAATCATAACCAGCAGAAGATACAATTACTATTCTTTCATTCTGCCTCAGTTGTATGTAACACTAATCTACAACTTTAGACATTCACAACTCTTGTGACAATTTTTCAAGTTTTTATTTGCACAGCAATTTTGAAAAAAAAAAAAAAAAAATCAGTCAGTCAACAGATTTTTCTTTAGCAATGTGCTCTACATCTCCTTGCCTTTCCAAATATATGTCCCCAATGGACATAAATAATATCATTGTTTTTTATATATCTAAAAACACAGATGATGTGACTTACCGAACGAAAGTGCTGGCAGGTCAATAGACACACAAACAAACACAAACATACACACGAAATTCAAGCTTTTGCAACAAACTGTTGCCTCATCAGGAAAGAGGGAAGGGGAGGGAAAGACGAAAGGATGTGGGTTTTAAGGGAGAGGGTAAGGAGTCATTCCAATCCCGGGAGCAGAAAGACTTACCTTAGGGGGATATGTGCGGATGGATATGTGTGTGTGTGCGAGTGTAACCTGTCCTTTTTTCCCCCTAAGGTAAGTCTTTCTGCTCCCGGGATTGGAATGACTCCTTACCCTCTCCCTTAAAACCCACATCCTTTCGTCTTTCCCTCTCCTTCCCTCTTTCCTGATGAGGCAACAGTTTGTTGCGAAAGCTTGAATTTTGTGTGTATGTTTGTGTTTGTTTGTGTGTCTATCGACCTGCCAGCACTTTCGTTCGGTAAGTCACATCATCTGTCTTTTTAGATATATTTTTCCCACGTGGAATGTTTCCCTCTATTATATTCATTCCATTGTTTTTTAGTATTTTATATTCCCATTTACAAAGAAAAGCAATACTGGACTTATTGTCTTTGTTTTCTTTGTAAATTCTAAGTTTAAACATTGTACGGAAGTTCTTGTAGAATGTAGATACTTTTGGATTAAAGGTAACCACTCACCGAAAAGTGGAAACATTGAATCATTGAAAGAAAGAAAACTTGCTAGCTTCACAGTCACCCCCTCACCCACCTAACCCCCCCCCCCCCCCCCACGCACACACACACACACACTTATGCCCCTACATGGTGCCAGTGTTGCACTTTGGCAGATGGTGGGTAGAGGGAAAGAGAGGCAGTAGACAGGGAGAGGAATTGAGGTAAGTGGCTAGCAGCTCAGAGGGAGGCAGTCGGTTTGCCAGCTTGGACTGTGGGAGAGAGGTGTGGCAGGTACACAGACTAGGCATATGATGAATGGTTGTTGGGGCCAATGTGGAAAGGTGCATAGTAAAGGTGACATCAGGACATGAATTGAGAGGGAATGACAGGATGAAGGAAGAGGAAACTGTTGGGTCAAGAGTCAGGGCAATGAAAAGGGAGAAGGATGTGTCATAAGGATAACTCCCATCTGTGTAGCTCAGAGAATCTGGTGATGGAGGGAAGGATCAAGATGGCCCAGGTTCCAAAATAGCCATTGAAACTGAGCATGTTATGCGTTGATGCGTGTTGTGCCACTGGCTGTTCTTTGCTCTTGACAGTAGTTTGGTGGTGGTCATTTGTCCTGGTGGACAGCTGGTAGGTACTAATACTGACATATAAAAGCTGTGCAGTCATTACAGCAAATTTGGTATGTGACATGGCTGCTTTCACAGTGGCCTGACTTCTGATCAGTATGTGTGTGCACGTGCTTATATGTATATTACTCTAGTTCAAAAAGAGATTACTCTGAAACCTAGCAAATATTCTTCCTTTTTGTGTGTGCCTATTGATGACTCAGGATTACTGGAAACTGGTATGCCACCCATCTGTTTTGAGCAGTGATGTCATCACCATGCTGAGAACTCCTATTTCAAGTGTATCAAATATAGTGACAAGAATATCGATCATAACACCTGAAGAAATACAAATGCCATGTGAACCAATACACTGACTAAACCCAATGAAATTATCAGGACGACTGTGGGGAAAGGGGGTTTTGGCAGGCATAAACTTAAAATACAATTGAAAAAACATCATTCAAGATAAAACACTGTGAAAAAAACCAAAACACTTGAAACTGGCAAAAAATAATACCTGACAAAACCACCCAAAACACATCATAAGATCACAATATCCCAATCTCCAGTTAATCAATATAACTCAACCCTAGGCCATGATACCAATAAACTCCCCCTCCCCCACAACTACAAAGGCTGGTATCCCAGTCTCCAGTTCACCTGTATGGCTCAGTCCCTTACCAGGATACCAAAACACCCCTCCCCCTTCCCCCTACAACTACAAAAGCTGGTATCACAATTTCAGTTCACCTGTATAGCTCACCCTTAGACCAAGATCCCAATAACGCCCAATGCCAACCAACTACAAAAGCCGATATCCCAATCTCCACATCACCTGTATAGCTCAACCCTAGAGTAAAACTGCACTTACAGTGTCCACAACTTTTTTATTGTGTGTTGCAGTATGCACGATGAATACTGAGTCAGGCAGGACAAGATGGGTGAACCCATGAGAAAACAGTTTTCAATAAACATCGTAATTGGATCAATGTATTTTAATTAAATCACAGGAGTAGGTAGGTGGCTCAATGTTTATATATCAAATATGTGACTATTGAATCATATGTTTGATATTATATGAGAACATTCTGCATAATATAATCCATTGTGCCGCCATGTAATTTTGATCAGCCCACATCATGACGACTGTAGCACACTAAATGACACAATAATGTATCTCACAAACACATTGCCACCACATAATCAAACCACTAGAGCATGCCACCTCTCCACACAACATGCCCTATACAACAGGATTTCACTTCCACTCCAAAAGAAACACACCATGGTTCGATAACGTCACACAACACATTGCAGGACAGCGCAATTACATCACAGGTCAAAGCAGACAGATGGTACCCTACAACCAAGCATACCCATGACTCAATACTTCTGCTTCTCCTTTAATCCAAAAGTACACTCCTGGAAATGGAAAAAAGAACACATTGACACCGGTGTGTCAGACCCACCATACTTGCTCCGGACACTGCGAGAGGGCTGTACAAGCAATGATCACACGCACGGCACAGCGGACACACCAGGAACCGCGGTGTTGGCCGTCGAATGGCGCTAGCTGCGCAGCATTTGTGCACCGCCGCCGTCAGTGTCAGCCAGTTTGCCGTGGCATACTCCATCGCGGTCTTTAACACTGGTAGCATGCCGCGACAGCGTGGACGTGAACCGTATGTGCAGTTGACGGACTTTGAGCGAGGGCGTATAGTGGGCATGCGGGAGGCCGGGTGGACGTACCGCCGAATTGCTCAACACGTGGGGCGTGAGGTCTCCACAGTACATCGATGTTGTCGCCAGTGGTCGGCGGAAGGTGCACGTGCCCGTCGACCTGGGACCGGACCGCAGCGACGCACGGATGCACGCCAAGACCGTAGGATCCTACGCAGTGCCGTAGGGGACCGCACCGCCACTTCCCAGCAAATTAGGGACACTGTTGCTCCTGGGGTATCGGCGAGGACCATTCGCAACCGTCTCCATGAAGCTGGGCTACGGTCCCGCACACCGTTAGGCCGTCTTCCGCTCACGCCCCAACATCGTGCAGCCCGCCTCCAGTGGTGTCGCGAAAGGCGTGAATGGAGGGACGAATGGAGACGTGTCGTCTTCAGCGATGAGAGTCGCTTCTGCCTTGGTGCCAATGATGGTCGTATGCGTGTTTGGCGCCGTGCAGGTGAGCGCCACAATCAGGACTGCATACGACCGAGGCACACAGGGCCAACACCCGGCATCATGGTGTGGGGAGCGATCTCCTACACTGGCCGTACACCACTGGTGATCGTCGAGGGGACACTGAATAGTGCACGGTACATCCAAACCGTCATCGAACCCATCGTTCTACCATTCCTAGACCGGCAAGGGAACTTGCTGTTCCAACAGGACAATGCACGTCCGCAGGTTCCCGTGCCACCCAACGTGCTCTAGAAGGTGTAAGTCAACTACCCTGGCCAGCAAGATCTCCGGATCTGTCCCCCATTGAGCATGTTTGGGACTGGATGAAGCGTCGTCTCACGCGGTCTGCACGTCCAGCACGAACGCTGGTCCAACTGAGGCGCCAGGTGGAAATGGCATGGCAAGCCGTTCCACAGGACTACATCCAGCATCTCTACGATCGTCTCCATGGGAGAATAGCAGCCTGCATTGCTGCGAAAGGTGGATATACACTGTACTAGTGCCGACATTGTGCATGCTCTGTTGCCTGTGTCTATGTGCCTGTGGTTCTGTCAGTGTGATCATGTGATGTATCTGACCCCAGGAATGTGTCAATAAAGTTTCCCCTTCCTGGGACAATGAATTCACGGTGTTCTTATTTCAATTTCCAGGAGTGTATTTAAATTGCAAGTTTTTCATTTTTCAAAATTTTTGGTCTAGAAACCGCATTTCAAAGCTGAAGAGGCTCACACAGCGTAGAGTTGCATGGATAGCTGTGCCAAACCAATCTTCAGACTGAAGACCACAACAACACCTGTGAAGAATGCTTCATCAAAAGTAGTAGAAGCCTTAAAAAGAAGAAAAACTGCTGAAAATGAAGTGGCCAATCGCAAAAGAAGAACAGTCAAGAAATAAAACAGTTCAACAATAAAAAGGAACGATTATAGAAAACCTAAACGAAGAAGTTGTGATTTCAGATGTTGAAATTTCAAATTTAGCTAAGAAACTTAAGCATTGAATACATAATTGTGAAGTTTGACATTTTGCATACATTTTGTACCTTCGAAGTTGTTATATTGTCTTAAGGAAAATTGTAAGTTTTCATTACAATACTATATTCAAACAGTTTGTATTTTAATTAATGTCATGATAAATATATCTGAAAATTGTCATACCCCCACCTATGTGAGAGTTTAAAGCTTTTATAGCATTTGATGAAGGGTATACTAAAAATCACATGTAGTTACTTTATACCTGCTGACATACAGTGTAAGTGATAAAAGAATTATTACATTCAGCTTTCGTTCAACTAGCTTACAAGTTCACCAAAAAAGTGTTTTTGTTGTTGAACCATGATATTTTTCAGAAGTCATGAATACAACTAAAGAGGTAACAGAAAAGTCATGAAAATTTCATGAATTTAATCCTCTGAAAATCTGTAGACATCCTGCAGTGATAAGTAATCTCAATCAACAAGCTACTTCAGTGGTGTCAGGTATTATATTATGCCCTCTCTCCAGCACGCGTAGAACACTCTAAAGATGGCGCTGATTTCTCATTGCACGAAAACAATAGGCCAAAGATTCACAACAAACCCTGTACCGTGAGAGCTGTGGTGACAAGACACCATCTGAATTCTGGAGACATTTGTGAAGAATGACGTTTTGCTGCTACACATTTGGCAACAACAAGTGTTACCCCAGGTGCAGTTAAACTTAATTGCTCATGAAGGGCAGTCATTGTGCAAGCTGTTTCAAATTGCTGATAGAGAGCACGTCTTGCTTGAGTTACGTGCCATGGAGGCTGCCACAATAACTTTCGCTAATTCCAAAGACAGCTGAGCCATCCTGAGAGAGCCTGATTCGCCACTGCTTTGCCGCAATGCCACCTCCACCCGAATACCATCAAGTATTCCTGAGGACCTACGAACTCTCTGTGCCATCGTAGAGAAGCAAACTGCTACAAACATTGCACTTATGGACCGTGGCGGCTAAGAGCACATGTTCCTCCCATGCTGCCCAGTGCCTGTCTCGTAGTCATGAAACAACTCAGGCAAATGTTTGGTTGTTCCCCAGACATTTCATTCATTTGACAAAAAAGTGCACAAAGCCTTGTTTGCAACCAAGTGCCAAACATGATCTGGTTTGGCACAACAGATCGTGGCACACACCTACAGCGCCTACCATTTAAGCACATCGTTGTCCAACGTCAAATAGGCATAATAGCAGTGCTCATCATATTGCCAGCTGCAACACAGCTCTGATGCTACCACCTACTACACGATCACACCCCACCAAATCACAATGACTGGTCATCACTAACCACTCTTCGTGCTTAGCGTTTTCAGTGAACACGAAATTGAATGACAGCACGCTGAGGGCTACATACTACCCAGAGGCAAAGCAACACAGTATGGCCCTTAATGGCAGTTGATGATCCTGTTTTACGCATATATGTTCACAAGACTTTGGACTCTGACAACAGTCTGCCCGATAGCTGCAAGTGGACTTTTGTGTTAACCGACATTGCTCAGCTTACCTTGGTTGCTGATTTCGTCATACAGGCTAGTTTGAGTAAGGATTTACTAAATGACTTCCTGATACACTATGTTGATGATCATACTACCCCAAAGTAAAGTGTTGCTTGATAACATACATCACACACAGGGTGGGTAACTTGCGGTAACAGTGTTGCTGCCTCAAATGACGAATGAGATTACTGAGAGTCCTATCACTGCAACTTGATATCAGACTTCCATTCCTTGGAACCTGCAAAACATTAGAGCAGCTTAGAATGCCTCCACAATGCAACCATGCTTCACTCAGAACAATGTCCTCAGAAAAAAAACAGTGCCCCATAAAGCCACAGGGTGTGGCCACTCCCACCCGTGGGTGGTTTTGTCATGTATCCACTGGACTGCGCCGAAATGCCCACTTGACACCAAAGCAATTTTTGAAGAGATGTTGTTTGGATAGCCCTTGGCTCTCACCACTCCACCTGGCACCCATGTGGTGATTATCAGGCATTGAATGTCTAAGTATTCCTGGATAGATAGCCAGTACCAAACATTCAGGATTTCACAAGTTCTTTGCCGGTGCAAACAGCTTCATTGTCCTAGATTGCAGAAAGGTTTACAATCAAATTCCTGTGCAGATAAGGGTGTACCTAAAAGTGCAATGGCAGCTCCATTTAGATTTTTCGAATTTTTTGTTATGCCTTTTGGGCTTAAAAACACAGCCCAAATGTGGCAATGTTTTTTGAATGGGTATTTCAATGGGCTTCTCTTTTTGCTCTGCTTACCTTATGATGTTTTACCTTGACGACAAATGGTTCAAATGGCTCTGAATACTATGGGACTTAACAGCTGAGGTCATCAGTCCCCTAGAACTTAGAACTACTTAAACCTAACTGACCTAAGAACATCACACACATCCATGCCCGAGGCAGGATTCAAACCTGCGACCGTAGCGGTCGCGCGGTTCCAGACTGTAGCGCCTAGCGTTGTTGACATTCTCATACTTTCTGAAAATGCCCAGTCATTTGAACCGCAGTTAGGATGGTGCAACAAAGATTTACAGACTACAGAATTGCACTGAGCAAAGACACATGTTTCATTGATGAACCTGTTGTGACCTTACTACACTACAAAATTTCAGCACATGGCATCACGCTTTTAATTGACAAATTGGACACTTTCCATGCCTTCCGTTAGTCTTAAAATTTTCAAGAACTTAGACATTTTCTTGGAAAGGCCGCAGAACATAGTAATAGACAAAAAATTATTGAGTCAGATAGAAGTGATATCTGACATTCCCTAAGGAAACATTCCTTATCTATGTAAACAATTTAGGATACAATCTATGCAGTCCCCTTAGATTGTTTGCAGATGCTGATGTCATTTACCATCTAGTAAATCATTGGAAGATCAAAGCCAATCGCAATAAGACTTCGACATGATACCTGTATGGTGAGAAAAGTAGCAATTGTTTCTGACTAAGGAAAAGTCATTCACATGAGCATGAAAAGAAATCTGGTAAATTTTGGTTACACAATAAATCACTCAGATTTAAATGCTGGCAATTCAGCTATATATCTAGGAACTACAATTACAAACAACTTAAAATAGAACAATCACATAAATAATTTTGTGGGGAAGGCAAGCCAAAGACTGTGTTTTATTGGCAGAACACTTAGAAGATGCAACAGGTCTATAAAAAGACTGCCTGCACTATGCGTCTTCATCTTCTCCTAGAGTGTTTCTGTGTGGTATGGGATCCTTACCAGAGAGGATTTATGGAGGATACTGAAAGAAAAGAAAAAAATGGGCAGCTTCTTTCATATTATTGCAAAATAGAGGAGAGAGTGTCACAAATATGATGAGCAAGTTGGTGTGGCAGTCATTAATGCAAGGGTTTATCTCATTGTGGTGAGATCTTTTTATGAAATTTCAGTCACCAGATTTCTACTTTGAAATTGAAGATATTTTATTGTCACCAAACTACATAGGGAGCAATGGTCACAATAATAAAGTAAGAGAATCAGTGCTCACACAAATGGTAGTGTTTATTTTTCCCGTGCACCATTAAAAAGTAGTGGTGGTGGTTGTTAGGATGTTTAAGGGGGACTAAACAGCAAAGGTCATCAGTCCCCTTAAAAAGTGGAATAGTAGAGAAATAATCAGAAGGTGGTCCAAAGATCCCTCTGCCAGACACTCAAGTGTGAATTGCTGAGTAATGATTTAGAGTAATAATGTAGATCGGTAAATTTTTGCCGCCACCACCTGCCAGAAAATGCAAAAATACAAATTCCATTCACAAACACACTAGCAGCCCTCAACACAACACATAAGTGCCCTCTCCAGTGGACACCAGGAATTGGAAACTGCTTTCATGCCACTACAGGACAGCCTTGCCACCACAGTGGAGCTTGCCCACCCCGCCCTTGGGCTCACTTAGCTTTGGGTTGTTGATACCAGCCAACACACTATCAGTGCAGCACTACACCAGAGAGTGAATTGATAGTAACAGCCACTGACTTTTTTCTCCCAAAATCTGCAGCCCAGCCAAACATGTTGAAGCACTTACAACAGGGAGCTTTTAGTGATCTACGAAAGCATCTGACATTTCTACTCTCTTGTCGAGGCCCGTCCTATCACCATTTACATGTATCGGAAACCTATCATATTGCCATTCCAAAAGATCAGTGACAAGTGCTCTACACCAATTCAGATATGAGTACATTGAATATGTCTGCCAGTTTACAATTAATGTCTACCACATTCATGGCACCAATATCATCATAGCCAACAACTTTTTTTTCGCATCAGCAGCTTAACACCAGCAATGAACTTGCCCATGCTCAGTTTCCTGATCAACAACTTCTACGTCTCCAACAGATGGATGCACCAGGGGATAGGGAAAAAGTATGGTGTGATGTACCTGCAAACAATCCAAGGCTTTGCATCACTCAGTCTCAACAGATAGTTTTTGACAATGTCCATAATCTAGCACCAGAACCAACATCACAGTGAAACAGGTATTGATCATTTTGTGTGGCCTTTTATCAGAAAAGATACATGCACCTGGGCTCACACATGCGTATGGTGCCAACACTGAAAGATTGGAAGTCATGTACATGCAAATGAGGGACATTTTCCAGCTTCAAAAGGGAATTTCAACCACGTCCACATTGGCCTATTCAGACTGCCTCCTGCCCCCCCCCCCCCCCCAATCTTGACGTTATATATACATCTTTATGGTGGTGAACAGATGCGCGAGGTGGGCAAAAGCAGTTCCAATCAAGGACATATAACTGAGATGACCGCTAAGGTGTTTGAGACCTCGTCACATTTCAGTTGCCCTCTTGTCATCATCACTGACCAAAGAATACAGGTTCCAGCATTTTCAATAAACTGTCAAAACTGTGAGAGTTCCAGTGCCACTGGACCACAAGCTACCACATGGAAAGCAACGGCATAGTTGAGAGATGGCATTGCACTTTAAAAGCTGCACTAATGTGCCACAATTATACCTGGATGTGAACATTACCGCTATAGTTGAGTCAGTGCAAGTTGATCTCTAACAGCTGCAGGGGCTGGGTGCAGCACCTTCGCAAGCCTGTCTCAACTAAAAACATACAGTTATTCTGTAAATGTCTCTATGCCAATGCCTCATTGTTGTTACATCTCTGTAGATGGCTACTGTTTGCCACAGTAGCTATTTGTGGTCTCTGGGTGAAAGCTGGCAACAGCACCATGAGCTCTCAGGGATTATCTTACGCTGCCTTGATTATAGTGCTCTTAGGACAATGAGGACTATGCACGGCGTTCAATACTGACCTAGGGTGCACATCTACTGAGATGGTTTAGGGTGTTGTGGCTCAAGTGAAATGGGCATGGAGATGTCACAGTATAACAGCATGTTTGCTGTTGGCATTTGAATGTGATGAAGCTGAAGACTAGATGGCTGTATCAGTACATCTCGCAGTTTATCATTGAACTGTTGTGTAAAGGCTAATACAACATAATTGATTGCACTCAAGATCATATCATCGCGAGAGAGGGCATCTGTTGGGACATTAAGTTCTCCCTTGAAGTGTACAATGTTGGTCATAAATTGTCCTGCGAAGCCCAAATGACAAAGCTGGCATGGTGAAGCTTAGTTTGTGCATCAAAAAAATGCGTATGTCAGCAGTTTGTGGTCCATGACATGAGGGAAGTGTCTCACTTCAAGCATGTTTCAGAATTTCTTGATGGAAGCATATGCCATATACAGTTTGCTGTCATAGTTAAACCAGTTCTGCTATAAAGAGATAGCTTTTTATCATAGAATGCCAAAGGTTGCCACTAATCATCTATCTGCTGTTGTAGCATGGCACCTATTGCTGTCGCTGACTCATCACTTATTAAGCTGAGTGGTGCTAGCAGAACAGGGTGCATCAGCAAAGCAGCTTTGGTGATAGCAGTTTTTAAATTGTTGAAAGCAGTGTCAGCTTCACTACTCCACACCATTCTCTTGGTTGGTCTGTGAGAGCTGCACAGAAGATCATTCAGAGGAGTGGCTTAGAATGCACAGTTCTGCAAACAACAGCGGTAGAAGCTGGTGATGCCTAGTAATCTCTGCAGTTCATGAACAGTCATCAGTCATGGGTAAATAACTATTGAGGCTATCTTGTCTTGTGGTTGCTGAATTCCATGGTCATTGTGATTGTGATTGTGACTTTTATTGGTCCCATAAATTACCTTTTGTACAGATATGTACTTCTAAAATAGGACTGGTCATTAAGCTTACAATCTAGATAATATGAAATATAAAAGTATATAAAACAGCTTACACATTAAATATACATAGGAGCTTTCACAGTATATATATAATATTACATTGTACACAATGACTAATGATGCAGTATATTCATAATATTACATGGTACAAAATGACTTATGATACATGATACATACAAAAAAAATTGTGAAATATAATTAGCTTATATTATACATCAGTGGTTCCTAGTTATAGTTAATTTCTTTAACACTGATTTCTGTTTGCTAGTTCTTTTTATGATGCATGAGATTTATCACTCACAGGATGAACTTTTGATCAATGTTTGCTAATGTAGTCAGCTACACTATAAAATTCTCCTTGTATCAGAAACTTTTAGAGTTGTGGGGAACGTTTTATCAGTTTCGAGGTCTTGTAATTCCCTTGGCATTTTGCTTGTATTAACTTGCCAGAGTATTTGGGTCCTTTTCCAAAATTTTAAGTTTATGTGGAATGCACTGCAGTTGTATTCTGTTCCTTGTGTTGTGTGTATGAACAGTCTCATTAGTCTCCAGTTTTGTGTGACCACGTAATGCACTCACAATGGTCTTGAATATATAAAATGATGGAAATGTTAGAATGTTTAGTTCTTTGAAACAACTTTTATACGATTCTTTTTGCTTATTTTTAAATATAATTTGAATGACTTGCTTCTGTAATGTGAATATTCTCTTAATTCTTGTGATAGTTGAGTAGTTCCTCCACACTGTGGTTCCATATCACATGTATGGTTCAAAAAGTCATGATAGACAGTGCACAAGAGGTTTCGGTGAGTATACTGAGCCAGTTGTTTCATTATAAATACCACTGAGCTTAGCTTACTGGAAACAGTATTTATCTGCTGTTTCCAATTTAGCTCACTGTCTATTGTAATGCCCAAAAACTTAACTGAAGCTACTTCTTCCAGTCCTTTTTCATCTAAGAAAACATCCATACGTTCTTCTTTTTGTTTATTTTTGAAGACCATGTACATAGTTTTTTTTTGGATTAATAATTAACTCATTTTCAGAGAACCATTGTGCTGTACTACTGACTGATATGAATGTATTTTGCTCAAGGAGGAGGAGGATATTGGTGTTTAACGTCCTGTCGACAATGAGGTCATTAGAGACGGAGCACAAGCTCGGATTAGGGAAGGATGGGGAAGGAAGTCGGCCGTGCCCTTTCAGAGGAACCATCCCGGCATTTGCCTGGAGTGATCTAGGGAAATCACGGAAAACCTAAATCAGGATGGCCGGACGCGGGATTGAACCGTCGTTCTCCCGAATACGAGTCCAGTGTGCTAACCACTGCGCCACCCCGCTCGGTCTTTTTGCTCAAGTGCCTCCAAATTGTTGGAAACATTTAGCGCAGTCACATCATCTGCATAACATATTTTGATTTCATTTTCACATGTTTGTATATTATTCACAAATAAATTGAAGAGAACGGGTCCCATTACAGATCCTTGAGGTACATCATACTTAATGCTTCCAACTTCTGATCTGTATAAGTTAATAATGGCTACATATTGCCCCCTGTTCCTTAGATATGATGTTATCCAGTTAACTGAATGTCCATGAATACCAGTATTCTCTAGTTTCTTTACTAGGACTGTATGTTCAACTGTGTCAAATGCCTTGGATAGATCAAGAAAAACTCCAGACACTACCGTCTTGTTGTCCAAGGCCTGTACGATTGATTCTGTTAATGATTTAACTGCTGTTTCCATTGATTTCCCTTTCTGATATCCGTGCTGTGCTGGAATTATTACGTTATGTTTTTCCAAATAAGCAGTTAATCTGTTTAGCATGAGAATTTTTAATATTTTGGAGAAGCCTGATACTAAAGATACTGGCTTGTAGTTGTTAGGGTTGTCGTGCTTTCCCTTTTTGTATACAGGTACTACTTTAACTAATTTGAGTTTATCTGGAAATACTCCTTCTCGGATTGTGTGGCTCAGAAAGCGGACTTCCAAATCTCTGAAGATGCATTTAGATTGATGCGAACAAAGATGCGTGAATATCTGGTACAGATGTTTGGCTTCTGAACTGGGCATAACTAATATGTCATCAATATACACATAGCAGAAGTCCAAATCTCTCATCACTTCGACCGTGAAACACTGGAATGCTTGTGTGACATTGCACAACCCAAATGGCATTCTTGTAAACTTGAAGAGGCCAAACAGAGTGGTGACAGTGGTTTTAGCAATATGTTCTGGAGCTACTGGTACCTGATAATATGCACACACCAAGTCTAAGGTGGAGAATATGTGCTTGCCATAGATGTTTAAGATGAAGTCCTCAATGTGTGATACCAGGTAACCATCCGGGATTGTCCTTGACTTTAGCTGTCGATAATCACTGTACAGATGCCATCATTTGTTCTTCTGGGGCACTACGTGTTACAATGAGGCCTAGCTGATGGTTGAGGGCTGGCAGACACTCTGCACAAGCATGAGAAAGAATTCTTGCTTAGCTATTTTCAGTTTCTGAGGTGCCAAGTGACACGATCGAGCATGGATTGGTGGTCAGGGAGTTGTAAGAATATATGCATTGTCAAATGGCTTACTGGTGCTACGGTTGGTAGCTGGCTAGTGACCTCCAGGAACTGTTCAAGAAGTTCTGCTTAGGGAGAGTCACCAACGATTGTCCAAGAAGCTGTACCATTCACACAATGTGCAGTTTCTTGACTGGCCAGAGTGGTAGTCATACCAAGTACTTGACAATGTCTTATGTTTGATAGCAGGCCATAAAACGACAGAAAGTCAGGGATGTCACATTCTCTACAGTAAATTGCCTCTTGAACTTACAATGTAGGCCTTGGTTTAGTGCATGTGTCATGTGACCATATATCTTTAATGTAGACCTGTTGGCAATGAAGAAGTGACAACCATCATAGTTAGAGTGAGGAAGATGAATGGATGGATAAACAACCACATCCAGACTAGTACCCCCAAGAACTCGAGTTTGGTATAGAGGTTGGTGACGAACAGTCAATGGCTGCTGTTCGGAAAGCCAGTTGTCATCATTACTGACTTCCTGTCACATTTCCCTTCTCGCATGACAGATTGCTTCTGTATGCATGAGGTCCAAGCCTTCTGTGGTACCAGAAGATCTTCTTTGACAAAGGCAATTGGTTGCATTTTCCAAGTGAGTGATGTTGTTGATGTCAGTGACTGGAATGTCATATTCACAGTGCAGCGACTTGCACAGTGAGCTCCATGATCTGCATCTGTAGTGATGCTATGACAGTATTGGGCAATGAGCTGACAGTTGCTATCACTGCAGGCAGATACATCTCCTCGATATGGTCTGTCCTAGCACATTAAAGTCTCCGGCACAGATTGTAAAGATCTTCCGTGCACTTGGAGGGAGATATGAGAGCCAGATGTTCCTTAAAATGTCTTCGTAAATAGCACTGCTTGCTAGTATTCGTAAATGGTGCAGCAACTGTGAAAGAGTCTGGTCTACTAACTCCTTTGTTCCCGGCAACTTCTCAAGCCATTTTGCCTCAGACTGCAATAGACATGTTGCATGGCATTCTTCAGAGTCAGTGCTCGGTGGTAAGGCAAAAATACCTTGCACTTTGATAGCCATTTCTTTGTTATGTGTAGTGACA
This sequence comes from Schistocerca americana, assembly GCF_021461395.2. Taxonomy (NCBI): domain Eukaryota; kingdom Metazoa; phylum Arthropoda; class Insecta; order Orthoptera; family Acrididae; genus Schistocerca; species Schistocerca americana. The sequence goes on along the minus strand of NC_060124.1, from coordinate 141,939,727 downwards.
ACATAAATGTACTTAGGTTTGTCAGCTGTGTTGTCGGCGAGCACGAATTGACTCTTGAGTCGCGTGAACCATAGAATGGGGCTCTCCAGCCAAAAAGGTGTTGGTTTGACAGTGACTCAATTAAATGAAGCATTCATGGGCATGTTGACAGATAGTGCTGGATCTGACATTGCTAAATCTCAATACGCGGATTGTGTACAGTGCAGCTGACATTTGAAGTCTGTTGGTGGTGCAGTATGTGGTTCACTTGCACTTGATGTTTGGAATGACACAGCATGGATACTACATTAGTTGACATTGTCTGTTATCTATAATCACGTTGGGTTCACCAAAAATGTTGCAGCTTGTGAGAAATTAACTTTAAGGCAATATTTACTGTATAAAGTGTTCATACAATGCAATTTGAGAACACATCAATGTGAAAAACAATAACAGAATAATTGTATAAAACAAGGCATAAATGATTTCAAAGGTATTACGTCTAAGTGTAATCACTGTGTGACTTATGCACTTCTGCACCTTATTGCACAATGATGCAAAGCCTCTACAAGGGCAACCCCTTGCACATCCCATCAGAATTCCTCACCCTCACCACTATGAGATGAGCAACAGCTTCCGCAGCTGTTGCAACTGCAGAAACACTTAACATGAATATGTTTCCCTCCAGTGTCACACCATGGGTTTCACTCATCCTTTGTACACAAGCCACTAGCAGGCAGCTCACACTCATTCTTCAAACGGGCATTGTATACATGCCATTATAACTGTCCCGCTCAGGACTCTAGCTGGTTTTACGACAAGATGAACACACCGTGGATACAGTCCAAAACAGCAAGAGCATCAAAGTCTCCATAGAGCGTGTTAAGCCCATTTGGGTTTCACCATCACCTTCTGAAAGCACAATGATGCCAGGGGACCTCACACCCCTCATCCACTGTTTCTGGCCATTGGCAGTTCCCTAAACCTCCATGCCTCGGATCCAGCTGTGTCACCAAGTGTAGTTCATTTTCATGGCCTTTACTTCCAGCTGTCCACACATGGACTGGTCAAAAGGTCAAATTTAAACACTCATTTTTCCCCAGTGCTCCACACTTTAGGTGGGGTTGGGGGGTCCTCTATGGGAGTGGCATAATTGACTAATCAATATGTGACAATTGAAGTATGTCTTGATTTTCTCATTTTCTTTGTTGCTTCCCATTCTTCTTTGTTTGCTAATGCTTACATATATGTATTTTGTGGCTGTGTACAGTAAAATTGAGTTTATTTCCCTGTTACTCCCATGTATGCATATTACATGTAAATCACTGTGTCCGTACAGATCAAAGGGTAGGGTATAGAGACTATCTGAAGGAAAAGATCACAAAGTACAAATGGCAAATGATAATAATGTCAATGATTAATTAAAACCACCACAATTTATTGTGTCATGACCACTTCCATTCTTAGAACATCATCATGTTGTTGCGAAGTCATGCCAATATCACCATGTAAATGGTCTTGTTGTCATCCGTAATGTTAGAGATAAAACCTGTAAACAATGACTACAAAAATTCTTCTGTCTGCCTGGCAAAAGCATAGTGAGCTGACATGGCATGCCATGCTTCCCCCAGGCAATTCACAGAATGTTTGTGATAACTGTTAACAGGTTTTATCTCTTAATGTTACATATGACATTGGCAGAACTCAGCAACCTGATGACGATGATCTAAGAACAGAACTGGTCATGACACAATAAATTATTTAATAATACAACTGTGGCAGTTTTTGTTAATCATTGATATTAGTTTCAATGAACTGTGATGTTCAACATGATCAATAATGTTACACATCTAAGACAGTTAACTGATGGCAAGCCTTATTCACCTGGTGATCCCTGGAGACTGACCAGGGTGGGGAGTATGTTGAGAATCAATTATGTGCTGAGGATTCTTATCTCTGAAGTCAGTTCGTCTTAAATCAGAGTTTGGATGTTGTATCTTTGGCTTTACATCTGATAGTATCACTCATCACAATACACTATGTGAGAAGTGCTAACTGTGTTATAATTCATGGGAACATCATATAACGAGACACTCGTTATCAGGTTTCCAGAAGAAAACTGTCATTAGACAACTGAGGTACTCATGAGAAAATTGCAAAGAGACAGAATGGCTGGCCAGTGCTTACCTACATAAAGCAAAATTCCAGTATATTTAAAAATGAAACTCTATTCCCAGCTTTCAGCCAGGCATTCTGTCTTCTTGTAATTTAACAGTTTTCCCAAGTGATTTCTCTTTTTGATGTGTTTCAATGAAAAAAATCATCCAACAATTTATTTCACATCTCATGCTTGTGAAACCTAGGCTAGAAGCAAAAAGAGTTAAAAGTAGAAAAGGAAAGAAGTGCTTTGTGGATATTGGCTTGACTTCAAAAAAGATAAACTACAAGAAGAGTAAATGGTCGGTACTCAATGACAAAAGAAACACAGATGAGGAACCTGGATACCTTAATGCTATCTGTGCATCTAGAAAAAGCTTTTAAAATTAAAGTTTGACACAAGATGTTATAAAGTATGAAAATAATGAAATAGTGCTGAGGAAGACCAGTAATCTGCAGTAATTAATAAATGAAATCCAAGTACAGATAATAAAAAATAGAAATTAAAAATGACAGTCTAATGTTAAAAATTCTGTAAGGTTGATTTGCAGAACCTTGCCACTGCTTGGTAAGTAGTATCTCAGAGAGGCAATCAAAAAATTGAAAGGAAATGTCAAAACCAGAAGGGTAGTTTGATTAGAAAAGAATGGGAAAGAAAATTGGCCAGGACTCTTTTTAAGAGTACACCCCAGCAATTAGTTGAAATAATTTAAGGAAATCATAGGAAACTTAAATCAAAGTGACTGGACAAGTATTTGAATCCTATTTCCCCAAAAAATGTGTAGTGACTGAACAATTATGTCACCTTGCTTTAACTTCAAAAGTTGGATAAAAACAAAGAGGATCAGACACCAACACTGAGTGAAATTCTTCATAATTAGAGATTGGAAGGAGCAATTCGCATTGGCTTTGAAGAAACTTTCAGCAGCCAAGATCACATTCAGTACTATTTACTCCTGATGACTGACTTAAACAGTTAAGATTGTCATCTTCTGATCTTCAAAAAAACTTTTGTTATATGTCCTGTTTCATTATGACTGTATCACATTCCATGTTGTTATCTTTCTGCTCACTATACGAGATTGGAATAATAGAGAATTGTGAAGATGGTTCGATGAACCCTCTGCCGGGCACTTAAATGTGATTTGAAGAGTATCCATGTAGATGTAGATATAGATTGTATGTAGCACATTCCAAACATGTTCATTAAAAATAAACATTGGTTTCTCACAATTAAAAACAACACAGTTAAAAAGTCCACACCTACAGAAGATCACACTGATACATGTTAGGTGCAGAATTGCATAACTGTTCACATTTTTATGTTTACATGATGAGGGAGAGAGCATTCCGTCTTCAGGCCACAAACAGCCTATTGGGACCATCCGACCGCCATGTCATCCTCAGGTCAGGATGTGGAGAGGAGGGGCGTGTGGTCAGCACACCGCTCTCCCGGTCGTTATGATGGTTTTCTTTGACCTTAAGCTGCTACTATTCGGTTGAGTAGCTCCTCAATTGGCATCACGAGGCTGAGTGCACCCCAAAAAATGACAACAGCACATGGTGACCTGGATGGTCACCCATCCAAGTGTCGGCCACACCCGACAGCGCATAACTTCGGTGATCTCACGGGAACCGGTGTATCCACTGCGGCAAGGCCGTTGCCACATGATGAGTAAAATGGTATTTAACTCATCATGTAAATGTAAACATACCATTTAATCTGTTATTAAACATAAACATCTGCACAAACATGCATAGTTGTGCCATTCAATATTTAACAAGTATCAATAGAATGTGATGAGTATGGACATCCTCAGTTATGCAAGGTGCTTTTTCACTATTTTGTTTTTAGTTGCAACAAACCTGTTTTTATAATTGTGTAGGCTTCCACAGCCAGAGTCAGGCGACATAATAGTTTTCTGCATGTGGTACCACGTCATAATGTATAAAACTGCTACTGCTGGAGAAAAACCAACGTTTCAGCCACAGTTGCAGTGGCCTTCTTCTGGGCCCACTGGTCACTTCTGGGTCTACTGGTCACTACCAGTAGGCCCAGAAGAAGGCCGCTGCAACTGTGGCTGAAACGTTGGTTTTTCTCCAGCAGCAGTAGTTTTATACATTATGACACGGTACCACACTCAGAAAACTTTTATGTTGACCACATCTGTTTTTATTTTTAACAAACCTGTGTCAAATGTGCTATGTAGTATCCACTATAATGTCAACATGGTGTGTATGATACAGTCATAATGGAAAGAATGTAGTACAACAAATTTTTTGAAGGTCAGATGATGATGTCTTAACTGTTGAAACCAGTCATCAGGAATAAATAGCATTGAGTGCGATCTTTGCTATTAACAGTTTCCTCAAATAGCTCTTCTGGATGAAATCAAAGATGATGTGAAAGAATGGCAAATGGGATGGAAATCATAGTTTCCTTAGCACAGAAACTGAAAACAAAACAAAGTTTAAAGTAATGAATAGTAACACAAAGAATGTAACAACTTACTAAACAGAAAAATTTGGAAAGCCACAATAAAATAAGGAAACAAGTTATGCAATTTATGAATATCTAAACAGATCAACAAGGACACTGGCTACAGATATGGAAAGATTAAAGAGGCTCAAGAAGTTATGTCACCTTACAAAATAATTACACAAATATGTTCTCCAATTTCAGTGAGAATACACATTACCAAAATGAAATTATGTTTTTTCCTATTATTATGGTTTATTTTTAGGAATGGGCCTACACATTTTCAGTATGGATGTCCTTAGATCGAAAGGAAAATTCACTTGAAAAATCAATAAAATTATGAGACAGAACTATTGGTCAGTAATTAGATTTGGGGGATTATACTTTAGTAATGCTGATGTGCACATATAACAGTACATGAAACTATCATATCCCTTCCCTGTGGATGTACTTTTATGTATGTCTGTCAGTAGTACTAAACTTTTACCTGTTAAAGGTAAGTACTGGCTACTAATGATATATTATTTCTGCATTGTTTGGTGTAGAAGTGTGAATCCTTATCAGTTACCAAAACAGAAACAGTACAACGGGGCACATACAAAACACATTGAGTCCTTGGTTGGTTTTCTTTCTTATATCTTTCTCCTTCTTGGCCTAGAAGACTGAGTGACACTTCCTTTGCTTCATTACCTTTCCTAAATGCCTTTTTCTTTGGATAATGTACTTGAGAATGTTTTGAAAGCTAGTAGGCCAATATTTTTTTCAGTTTGAGTTTCTGTAGATAACACTCTTTGTTCAATAGAAAACAGGTGCTTTTCTTCTATCCTCCATAATAGGTATCTTCAATTATGAATCTTGAATTATACTTAGATCATTCTTATATTCAATACATGATCAGTTGAGCTTCACTCCAAACATGTAGTATGAACAGAATGTCTGAAAGGTATTGACATGGGACCATTAAATTTTAATCCAAATTCTATAATGTCTATATTACAGAAAATGAATAATGTAGATAGTTGTTTGAAAATTTTATTCAAAACTGTGTGACAAAAAACGATAACATGCAAGTGTTTGATTGAATTTTTTCATCATTTTCGATGTTATTTTCATTTTCTTTGTTATGTTTACAATGATACGACATTTACAATCAACTTAATTTACTTTTGTATTACTCATTCTGATTATATACATTTCTACAAAATTATGTGAGGTTTCAACAGTTTTCCCGAAATAAGTGCACCATCTATTTATATATTGTTGCAGATTCCTGCATCACAAATATCTATTATAACTTTTATAAAATAAGTTATGCAACATTTACTGCATATTGTTTTAAATGGGTTATGCAACATTTACTTCAGGTTATTTTAACTGAAATAAAGTCTTGAGAATCAGGTTCTGCCTGAGAAACATATCATTTGTTTCTCGATTAAAAATAAAATTTTATGAAACATAAAGATAAATACAAGAGAAAATTGATAAAGAAAAAGAAGTATTATAAAAATACAAAATGTCACTCTGAACTGTTTGCCTCCGTTTATTGCTGACTCGCTTTGCGCACGTCTTGACCGAGCACAAGTTTTTGCAGTTAAAAATTGTTCGGGATGCTTGTCTTCTTGATGACAAAGAAATATTCAGAGGCTACATTTTAGTAACTAACATTAAAGGAATATGGCACGTTCACTGAGATTTCTCTATCATACATCTGCTTATAACAAATATTATACAAAATATAATGCTAGGAACACACATCTGTTAATGACTTCATAGCTATGTTCAAGAGCACAATGGGGCAATTAGAGTGTGAGACAGTTAATTTGGAAATATTAGAATTTCCATGTAACACAATGAAGCACTGTGGTACAGATGACTATACAATTATCACATGATTCATTCCTTACATATGAAACATTCAATCCTCTGCTCCTGGTTAACATTAAATTAAAATTGGCAAAAATGAACAATACTGTTAAAATAATTGATTAATAGCATCACTGAAGTCATGCTACTCTTAACTAAATAAAACTTTTTTTATGAAACAATTCTTAACACAAAGGACTAATACATTTACAGAACCAACAATTGCTGATAAAAATCAGATTGTTGTTTCTATGGCAGTGATCATTACTAACACTTAACCTCTCCACAAAATACTAGAACACTTTCTGTGTGCAAAAACATCAGACTGAACACATTATCAAGCTCAAACTTATTATGCATAAGAAATTCATACGTCAGGCTTTTGCTTTCTTAAAAGGAAACATTAGAAAGAAACAAAGTTATATATTTCTTGCTTCTGGCATGCTGGTATGAACTGAACTACTTCCTTTTTCTCCCGGGCATGTTTGAAGTTAGATACTGACATGTGACAAGTATTTTGTTGTCTGTTGCTGGAGTAATTTGACAACCACATCACTGTGTCTTGGCACATAAAAAATTTGCAGATACTAAGCACATAAATTCTTGAGAGTGAAATTACCACTCTGAATACTGTATGGCACATGAAGGATGATGAAACTCTCAATGTAACAGTATGTCTGAAAATGGCACTTTTAGAACTACTCGTTTCAGCTTTATCTGTGAAAGCTCAGTGGCATGTCATACTGGTACAACAGACATACATTAATAATATGTGCAATTTTGGTAAACTTCTGAAGCAGACATCAAAGATAACACAACAAGTAAATTTAAAATATAACTTGTTTCTTGTCTACGTTGCCAATGCAATAACCATTCTCTTTACACATGTCAACAATAACCAATAAACCTACCAGCAAAAAGTTCGCTTTACATTTTTGTTTTCAATATCTTAGCTGAGGAACACTTATCCATTTCTCTGTAGAGTGATATTAAGTTCTACTCTTCAGACACTGTTTCTGGTGGGGTTGACCCATGAAGTGGAAATTCAAGGTCCCTTAGTATTGCCAGCAGCCCTTTGGAATGATCTCGCTGCTTGCAGGTAACTTTCAGGGTAATTACAGTACTCGCAGAATCCAGGAGGTCCCTGTGGCCCAGGTGCTCCACGTACACCAGGTAATCCTGTTACAAAAAAGGAGAAAATGACATGCTTATAAGCTGTCTCCAGTTATTACATGCATGAAGTAGTGTTGTACTATATCAACAGACATTCAAATCATTATTAAAAGCATTTGTTAAAGGGTACGGTGACCACTTTTAATACAATACAAAATATACCTACAGTCTGACTCATTTCTCTATAATAAGTCACCCAGACAGTATTTGCCTCTCTTTAAGAAGACATTCATATTTTCTTGATAAACATTATCTGCAACTAATAGACCATTGAACTTCAACAGACTGGTCTTGTTAGTGTATTACTCTATTTTATTTTCATTGTACTGCATCAAAAAGAAAACAGATTTTTACCTGGTCGTCCAGGTTCCCCTCTTTCCCCTTCCCTTCCTGGCAGTCCAATACCTTCTGGTCCAGGTGGCCCTGTAGAAAGTGAAAGGATACTGCATTATACATGTGGCATACATCTGATTTTACATTTGATGTGTTTAAAAGAGAAAAAATAACATAAAAGAGTACAGGGGAGCATGGTAACCATATGTATTTAGTTTCTGAAGCTTGTGGTAAACATGATGCCTTCCAATTACTGCTTCTCACTTTTGATTTGTGTAAGTAACAAACAGACGCAGGGCACCATTTGAGCTGTGGAATGTATAATGAGGGAAAGTAAAAGAGGCCAGTTTCCTGTTAGTTTTGATGGATGGAAAGCAATTAAGATAAGCTTACAGTTACTACTTATTTATTTTTAACTGAATATCTTATTGAAACTTGCAAGTCATCATATTATTGCACGGATGTGCTTTCAAAATACAGCAGTTTACCATACTGGATATGGTTGCATTAGTATGTAATGGCAAACTGGGGTACAAGCATGCTAAAAGTGAGCAGGTGTGCATGATTCTCACATTAAATACATTATACAATCTGGTGGTACTTGTAAACACTGTTTTCTAATTTTGTAGTAGGCTATATAAATTGATATTATCATGGTAACTTCTTCATAACAGTAATATGACAGTTATCTCATTTAACAATTTGCTTCAAGCAACAACCCAGTACTTTATTTATTTGACACAATTTATAGAACAGACTGTAATGAAATGGATACCTGAACTTCTCACATCTGGCCCGTTGCCAGAAATTAAGATCATGCTTTTTTCCCCCTCGTCAGATGCCAAGAAATTATACACCACTGACAAAGTCTTACGTATTAGAGAAGTTGGATGGGTCTCTGAATGCCATTAGAAATGATGAGAGAAAAACAAGGGAAACTGGGAAAGCCATTAAGATTCGGGAATTAGCTTCATTTACTGCAGACGTCACCTGTTTCACCTTGTCTCCGTTGTCGCGAAACCTGTTTTCAGCAAGGACAGACAGACAGATTAAGCAATACATTTTGACATTAGTAAAATTATACTTTGGCTTAGTATGCATCATCCTGAGATGCCTGGCATTTAAGTATATCAAAGAAAAGAAAATCCCTGAGAATTTTAAGAGAGACAATGGCTTGGCCATTAAAGACTGGTTATATGGGTTTCAGAAAAGAAATTATGAGATAAAATTGAGGCAGCCTGAAAGAACAAGTTTGTATAGGGTCATGTCTTTTAATGCTGAAGAGAAACAACTATTTTATTCAAATTAAGAAAATAGATAAAATAAAGGTATGGAAAGTACATAGCATATATAAAATGGGCATTACATTGGTTCAGAAGAAATCCCTGAAAATTTACAGACCTAAAGAAGGCAAAAATGTAGGAGCTGTGATTTCTGCTGAATGAAGGTGAACCATTACAGGTTTTTTCTGCATGAATGCTGCTGGAAATTATATGTCATCAATGTTAGTCTACCACACAAAATGAATGGCTCCGACACTTCACTTCAGAAAAATGAATCAACTGGAGCAGCATACAAATGGTGAAAGAACCAATAGATTAATTCTGAGTTATCTTTTGATTAGTTAGTACACTTGAACAAACATTTCAGAAATTGATCCTCTTTTTCTTATCTTGCACAGCCATACCAGTCTTATTTCAAATTTAACATTTTAGTACTGCAGAGAGAATTTTATCCATGTTGAATCATTACTGTCACATGCATCTAATCATTTTCAACTGCTTTACTTGACTTGATTTGACTTTCTTAAGTCTGCTGAATGATGCACTGTACAGGGAATTGAAAAAAATTCCTTACAACTTCAAGATATCCACAGGTGACTGAATATGGTGTACCTGAGTGTTAAAAAAAGTCCTTCAAGAAAATTACCACCCTGGAGAAAGCAAGATTTTCAGAAAATGATTTTGCTTCAGCCAGTGAAATGAAACAGCTTGCAGCAGAAGGAACTCATGAGCCTGACATTTCAAATTCTGAGTCATTTCGAGATTTTTCAAGCACTCAAGTCCGCCAGTATTCAAAATACTAAATAACTCACAACAATCTGAAGTTCTGTATGAAGATTCTCAACCATCTACCTCCAAACAGATTCTTGTACCAAAATATCTCCAGTTTCTAAACTAAAACCCAACATAAACATAAGGAGAAAGGCATGTGAAACACAACACTCACAAATATTAACAAGCACTCTCCATGAAAAGGAAGGTGGAATAAGCTGACAAGAAAACAGAGACTGGTTTGAAGAACAGGAATAAGAAAGCTGTATGTAGATGCTTTACAGAGCAATCAGAAAATAGGAAAAGAAAACCGTAAGTAAGGAGAAAACACCAGAGTCATAGGAGGTATCAGACATTTCCAGCATTTGTGATAATGATGCTGACTATGATAACTGTCTTACTGGTGCATTGAAACCGCTATCTCCACATAGTAAAGAAACTGATGTGTTATGCTGCTGTGTAGACAAATAAAGAGAAAAAAATGTGGTCCTTGTGTGTTTGATGTTATGATTGGAATCATGTTGTTTGTACCAAAGAACAAACATCACAGGACTAAGTTTGCAATGGGTGCTTATCCAAGAATTGAAAATACTAAACATTGTTGAACTGTTAAATTGAAGATAATTACACATTCTGTATTACTGTTTAAACACATTTCAATATTCCAATTTCCTAACAGAATTTGGTGAGTAACTTAAATGGTGCTTGTTTTCATTCATGTACCTATAACATTAGCCTCTCTTCTTAAATGTGCGATTTCCTAACCACTCTGTGTAATTACCCCACAGGCATATGTGTGTGCAAGGCAAAAAAGGTTGGTTAGGGGGAGGGGGTGGGGGGCTCGAAGGGGCAGGATAAAAGGGGTCACTTGAGCCATCTCCTCCTCCCCTTGGAATCTGGAGTGTATTATAGTGAGACAAGACAAAGGCTTTTGCAATTGCTGTACAACTTATTATCTTCCCACTCCTCCCCTACCCCCTCCCCAATAAATTTCTGCACATACCCATGCCCATAGGCGAAGGAAGGGCACCATTGCATCTTACTTATATTTGCAGTTAAACTTCATTGTACTGTTTTTTTTTTACATTTAAAATGATTTAGCATAATAAAGGTAGAAAAACTACATTTGGTTCAACCCTTTAGTCTCCTGAGTGGGCGCACCAAGTTTCTGTCACTTCTGACAGCGTAGCTGCAGGACAGTCATTGAATTTCTCACTGCAAGAAAAGAAACTGGGGGGAATATTAAAAAACAATTGTGCAAAATCTATAGAGCATCTGTTGTTGACAAAAGAACAGTTAGTCACTGGGAATGAAGGATGAGGTCATCAGAAGGCAGTTCAGCGGAGCTCCACGATTTGCAGCAGTCGGGGAGACCATCTGCGGCTGTCACACCCGACATGTTGCAGTGATCTGATGGTGTCATTTGTGAGGACAGACACATTATGACTCGAGAAGACATTTTGAGGATGATGTGGAGGTGATTCACACAGTGAAGCACTGGCTCTGCCACCAGGACAGGATTGGTACCGACAGAGCAAACACGCCCTTGTTTCACACTGCAGGAAGGCCATAGAATGGGAAGGAGAATACATGGAAAAATAGGGTGTGTAGATAAAACACAAGTCTTTTGTGTATGTAATTCTCATTGTGTTCAATGAAGAACTGTTGAAGAAAAGAAAGTGCGATGCATTACTTTCTGCGCAACCCTTGTACAAATTAACTGTAGCTCTGCAGCTATTCCTGTATGTATGTTTATTTCTAACTTGATGCCAAGCAACACCAAGCTAGCCAACACAAAAAATGTCCTTCTTCAACTTCATATTTTGCTTGAATATTGGTGATTTTGGAAGGACTCAGCCGAAAATTTCTCAGGAGCTTTCTATTTTTACCCTTAACACATTTTATGTAGATTTGAATATGGATTTTATTTCCACATATTGTATGTCAGTTTATGTTTTATTGTCAGATACTCATTTTGCTTTATGAAATAATTTTAATTAATGACTATGCATACTGCATTTTAAATACTGGATGTGCAATACTGATCAGCAGGACACCCCCAGGCTATCAGCAGTACTTACTATTTATGTGTGTGTAGATATTGATTCTGATGTAGTACTTATATCAGATTTTTTAATGATATGTATGGCTGATAAGCGTGGCTATCAGTGATGTTATTAACTGTTATTTTTATTTCTCAGGTATTCCTAGGCTTTTTGCAGATTGAGCTTTAGCTAACTGAACTTAGTTTGTCACACCACAGTTTGTCTATTTGTAACGGATCTGAAGAGGACAGTAGCTGAAACTGGTAATTCTATAACTTACGTGGTCAAGATGCACCTTTACAATAAAGTGTCATTTCTGGAAGTTTTGGAAGAAGAGACTTGAGAGGTAAGAAGGGAAAGAATAGGAAAAATTGGATTACAACACGTATGTCAGCTAAAACTGATGAAGATCATTCTGGAGAAAGGAGGGGGAATACAGAAAGGTGTACAATGAACTACAAAGTTTTAATGACTGGCGTACAGAGGGGTGAATGGAAAGATAGTGTGAAGATACTGAAGGACTGTAATATCAAGGTACATTAGAATCAATATAAAGAACAATTAACCTAAGCAACAAAGAGCCAAGAAAAGTCATGAAATAGGCTATACTAAATGGAAATGGATTTATAATAGTGCACATAGAAGAGAACAAAGACTTGTGGAAGAAGTATATTGAAGAATTATATAAAATACAAGGGGTTCATACACTACTAAGACTGGGATGTCAATTGGAATGTGATGACACAGACTATGGGCAAAAGATACTGAGATGTGGACAATGCCATTAAGGATCTCATAAAGATGAAAGCAATGGGCTGTGATAAAATACCAGCTGAAGCCTTAAAGGCTTTGGGACATAGAGCAAGCTGTGAATCAACCAACCTTTCAACAGGATATATGACACAAGCATCTGTCCTGAAGATCTGTTCAAAACTCTTCTAGTCTGTTTAAGAAAGAAGTACTGTAACAAAGAATGCAAAGCTCACAGGAAAATTAATTTCATATGCCACATTACAAAAACCTATTGTTACTCAGATTAACAGAAAAAATTGAAGAAACCATGGTGGGGAAGATCAGTCTGGAGTCAAGAAAGGAAAGACAACATGACATCCAATTGGATATCTGTATAACAATAATGAAAATTCCTGGATGGAAAAAAATGTAAAATAAAGGAAAGACAACCACATACGTGTTGCAGATTGGTGTGGGGAACACAGAAACATTTAATCGAAAACAGGTAATATTAACATTTGATCTCTCTGCCTTTTCCAGTAGGAGTACACACACACACACACACACACACACACACACACACACACACACGCACCCAAATGTCCACACTAATTACTTAATCTATATATGAATGACTGGCAAAATCAGTGAGGGTTTATCTTAGTAAAATTAACAAATACAAGTATTATCAGACAGGAACTAGGAACTCTGACCACTTGCATCATGGAAATTAAAGAAATGAAACATCTTACAGATTACATTGCACAAGAGCTGAAAACTACATAAAACACATACCAGGTAGGCCACGTGGTCCCATAGGACCCTCTATTCCAACTCCCTCTGGTCCTCTGTCTCCTTTGTCACCTCTCTCTCCAGGGGAACCAGGTGGTCCACTTGGGCCCACTGGACCTGGGAGGCCAGTGAAGCCTCTCTCTCCCTGCAGGCCAGGTGGTCCTGCATCGCCTGGAAGTTTATAAGGGATTGGTGAGAAACAATTGTTAGTCATAAAGTGGAAATTTACCTCCATGCAGTAGATTATTAACAATTGAAATTTAAAAAAATGCATTTACAGAAAATGTTTGTTGCATTGCCAAAAGACTTATGCCCTGTAACTTTTAGAGATGCTCTTAGAATCTGCTATATAACTTTAACTCAAAACTTAATTTTAATTCTATATTCACAGTGTGGGGAGTAGTCTATAATTTATTTATTAAAAATCTCTGTTTCAGTGAAATATACCTTATTGTGGTAACATTGTGCATTGATGTAGTGTTGTACTGTATATGGGATGTGCAAGTGTTTAAAAAACACTGCACCATTCAAACATTTCATGCCAAACACTAGAGGTGCTGCATTTATACACATATGTGTTGTGGTTTTGTTATTCTTTGATTATGCTTTTTATATTTTGTATCTTCCATGCATGTAGTGGAGTTTGTGCACAGTTACAGCATATTATGATATTTGTTCTCTGCATATTAAAGTTATTTTGAATTGCAAGCTTGGAACAATCAAACAAACCATGTATTTCTCACCGTCTCCTGTGGCTGTGACCAATAAAGCTAATGTTAATGGTTTGAGGGAATTTTGTGTAGTTTGGTTCCATCATATTAAATACACACACAGTTTGTACCAAAAAAATGGTGATAACAATGTTATTTACCTGCATAGTATCATTGGATTAATGAGCGCTTGCAGAAGAGATTTGCAAAATGACTGATGCGAATCTTACCATGTCACGATTGACTGTAAGGCCACACAATGCAGCTTTGTGGTTTGTGCAGGAGTAGACCAGTTTTTTCTATTCTGGAATTTTGGCAGATACTACCAAGTTTTGTGCTTGTAGCAAACCTATTAGACCATCAGTATGCCACGGAAGTTCAAGATATGATTACCTTGCCACCAGAGGCTAACTCCTGCAACCAGCTTAAAGCAGAATTGATCCAGCGATTTTCAGCATCACAGGAAGAGCAAATCTGTCAGGTTCCTACTCAGGAAGATATTGGAAACAGGAAGTCTTTGCAATACTGGTGGCACCTAAGCAACAAAGTAGACAAGGGAACCATTCTGGACAGCTTTCCTCACACAATATAGAGTAGACATTTGCTACTGCAATTATAACATTACAGTCTGACATCCACTTGGTCATAGTAGTGGAACTGGCAGATAAAATGTAGGACATGATGACATTGGCTTCTGTCAGCACAATCACTTTGTAATGCACTAGTGTGATACCAACTGTTTTGCATGGAGATTATGACACCTTGGCGGCCAAGGTAGATCTATTGATGCAGCAGATCAGCAAACTGTTATCTCAACATGACCCAAACATTAACAGAAGCTGTAATCAATACTGCCAATGTCCACACATCAGATCATTGATGACCTCTTCCCCAACTGAGCCTGTGCAGCAAGGTATCTGTTGGTATCACCAGAAGTTCAGTGAGCAAGAGTGCAGATGCACAACCCCCTGCACTTTCTCAAATGGTAATGGTGGTTGGAAGTAGGTGCCTCCTCCAATAGCCAATTAGTGTCTCCATGCCTTTTTGTTAGTGATCAGGGGTCCAGTTGGAAATGTTTAATAGGCACTGGGTCCAATCTGTCCATTTACTCACAGACTATGTTGCACAGGAAGCAACCACTCACCTTATTCTGTCTGACTGCTGAAAACAACTTGGTCATAACAATGAATGGCAGGTGGGTTTATGACTAGACTTTGCACAGGATTTTACTGTTGCAGAGGTCGCCGAACCTATCACTGGAGCACCCTTCCTCACCGATTACAATCTACTGCTGGACATGAAGTACTCACACCTAGTTGACACCACAGGCTTAACAGCATCAGGATTTCAGTGGGATGCAGCTGTTCATACTGCCAAAGTAATTCAGGTGGCAGATAGTGAGTACATAGAGCTGCTGCATGGATTTCTGGTTCTGACATGACCTGCTGGAGTGCCTAAGGAGCTAAGGCATGACACTGTCCACTACACAGAGACAACCAACCGTTCCACCACATCTTGCAGACCAGATTGTCTTAAAATTTCAAAAGCAGAGCACGACAGTATGATTCATGAAGGTGTAATGTGATCTTCCAACAGTTCCTGGTCCTCACCATTGCATTTTGTCCTGAAAAAGGGTTGTGCACGGCGGCCTTGTGGTGACTACCGAGCCCCAAATACCAGAACAATACCTGACAGATATCCAGTACCATCGTTACATTACTATAAATATGCATTAAGTGGTGAGGTTATTTATAGCATTCTTGACTGCACAAGAGCGTGCAGTAGCTGTACGAGATATTCCCAAGGTGGTGACATCACTTATTTTGACATGTTTGAGAGCATACAGGTATTTATAACTTTTGGATGCACAAACACTGCTCAAACATGACAACACTTCATTGACTCAGTGCTACAGGGCCTAATTTTTTTCTTTCGCTTACCTAGATGATATTTTGGTTTTTTCGTCATTGGAAGAGCAGCATCGGCAGCTTTTAGCAGAAGTGTTCAAGCAGTTGGAACATCATGGCGTTGTCCTGAACACCATTAAATATGTTTGGCCAGCCCCAGATTTACTAGGGCATAGGCTAACAGCAGTAGGATCGCTACCATTGCCAGAGAAGGTGGAAGCCATCTTACAGATTTCATGCCCAAATATGGCCAAGGAATTTTGTTGATTTCTCAGTATTTTATATTTTTATCACCATCATGTGCCACACTTTGCCAAGTTATGGGAGCCATTAACTCCTTGTAGCACTCACCGGCCCAAACAACAAGGGTAACTTGCCTATAGCATGCACTGATAGTGTATCTGTGGCATTTGAAGCAGCGCTACTGGCACACCCTGAATATGCTGCACCTTTGGCACAAGTAGTTGATGCTAGCATGATGGTGATCAGTGCAGCATTGCAGCAACAATGTGGTGACACATGGCAACCACTTGTGTTTTTCTTGTGCAAACTATCGCTATCAAAAAAGCTGTGAAGAGTTTAATGACAGAGAACTTCTGGCCATTTATGAGTCCATCAAATACTTTGGCTTCACCAAGAAGCTAGAGAATTTATCGTCTACGCTGAACACAAACTGCTAACTTATGCCTTTTGCCAGAACAATATGAACTGCTCAGCTAGCAACACAGTCGGTTAATGTTCATCTTGCAGTTCAGCACAGATATCCGGCACATCTCTGGTACAGACAATATGGTAGCCGATTGTTTCTCTAAGGTTAGAAGCATTACCAGCACGATCGATTATATCAAACTCGCCGCCCACTCAACAACCAGATCAAGAACTGAAAGTACTTTTATCAGCAGGAATATCAGCATTTGATCCTCAACTTATCCAAATTCCAGAGAGTGATATAAAGCTATACCGTGACATGACCAGGTCAATGCTGAAGCTGTTCTTACCTATTGCCTTCAGAAGGGATGTCTTCAATATGCTATATGACTCACCTAGTGACAAATCGTTATGTGTAGCTGGGAACACAGAAAGATTGCCGTGAATGGGCAAGGTGTTGTCTTAAATGTGTGCAGCAAGATACACCACCACGTGCAAACATCAATAGGGAACTTTCCTGTCACAACAGCCCATTTCAATCATGTCCACATTGACGTTGTTGGTCTATTGCCATTATCTGATGGCCTACATTACATACTTACAATGATAGATTGTTGCACCCGCTGGCTGGAAACTGCACCAGTGGACAACATTATGGCAGAAACTCTGGCTTTTGCTTTTGTGTCTTATTGGGTGTCATGATTTGGCTGTCCATTACATATTATGACAGACAGAGGACAAAAATTTGAATCTGAAATGCTCAGACAACTCGCGATGTTTCATGGCACAACTCACCACAAAATGAAGAGTGATCACCGAGCCTGTAATAGGACGATCAAGAGATGACACTACTCACTTAAGGCAGCACTAGTGTGCAACAACACTGAGTGGACCAAGGCCTTTCCCATGGTACTATTCAGCCTCAGAAACATTTTCAAACCAGATATAGACACTTCTTCAGTAGAACTGGTGTACAGTGAGATGTTGAGGCTTCCTAGAGAATTTGTGGAGACAAACGCTCTGTCATAACCAAGGGATGATTGACCAGCATTCCTACTCGAACTGTGAGGAGACATGGCCCGAATCTGTCCACACCGGCCTCACAGACATGGTACAGCCACCACTTTTGAGCATCAAGACTTTAAAACCTGTTCACACATCCTATTAGCCATGGAAGGCATCAAACCATCCTTGCAGCCGCCATACTCAGGATCCTATGATGTAGTCACAATGGGAAACAAGATTTTAACATTTCAACTAACACAAGGGTTACCATTGTTTTTATAGACATGATTAAACTGGCTTAAATCTTCCAAGAAGCAATAATGCCAGAGTTTCCAAGATTATGACCCCACTCAACAACCACCCCATCACCGACTCCACAGCCATCTGTGCAAACTCCATCAGTGGACCTGCCAACACATACTCAAGATCTGGTTGCTGCATGCCCTTCCCAGCACAGCCATCTGTGCAAACTCCATCAGTGGACCTGCCAACACATACTCAAGATCTGGTTGCTGCATGCCCTTCCCAGCCTGCTATTTGGAATAATGCTCCTCCTTCACCATGGTAGCTGATGTGGCAGTATCGTGCAGTTATTCATTTCCCACTGGACACCAGAGGAGCTGGTTTATATGTGTGTGTATTTTATTATTCTTTGATTATGCTTTTTATATCTTCCATGCTTGTAATGGAGTTTGTGCACAGTTATGAGATTAACTCTGATGCTTATGCCCTGCATGTTAAGTTATTCTGAATATCAAGCTCGAAATGATCAAACAAACAGTGTATTTTTTGCTGACTCCTGTGGCTGTGATCAATAAAGCTAACATTATTTGTTCAAGCGCTATTTGGTCCCATCGTACTATGTACACGCAGGTTCTAATGGTTGAACAACAGTCTGCACAGCTCGTACTGATACTTCTAATTATGTGCCCACATGCAGGTATGTACTCAAACATATGAAACTTGTGGGCAATACAGTTTTTCTGTATAGTTCTTGGTGCTTATTTTACACATTATTTACAGGCTTTGATAGATTATGGTAATTATAGTTGAAAAAATGGAATAAAAAAAACTAATATAAAAATGAGAATGTAAGGTCAACCATGTTCTTTAAACGCATGAAATATCTGCAGCAACAATCTTAATTTATTTTCATCAAGTAATGCCCTCATAAGCAGTAAATCTTTGACACATTTTTCACTGAGTTTACCAGTAGAATTGTGAAAACTGCAATGTGCAAAATATTACCTTGTTTTCCATTGTTTTGGTACAGTTTGATTAGTTGGATTGGCT
Organism: Schistocerca americana; assembly: GCF_021461395.2. Taxonomy (NCBI): domain Eukaryota; kingdom Metazoa; phylum Arthropoda; class Insecta; order Orthoptera; family Acrididae; genus Schistocerca; species Schistocerca americana. The sequence continues at coordinate 141,920,557 of NC_060124.1, read as the reverse complement.
AGTATGTCATATTTTCTCTTCTAGGTAATGCACAATAATATTTTGGAAATAGAGTTATCCACAATGAGTGAAGACTGATTCTTGTGGAATAGTTGACAGGGACATCTGTTAAGGTTTTCCAACACTTTTTAGTGCAAACTTTACGAGACTTGTGTGATATTCTTACATGTAATCATTTACATGACTGCTTATTAATGTAATGTGACTATACTGGATGTACATATAATTTAATGCTGAATTCCTATTTTTCTAGATGGAGGAGGGAGTGTAGTTCACAAGACATTGATCCAAAGTTCCTTGTTTTAACACTCTGTGTCAAGGAAACAGTGCAATCAACAGTAATCTTACATGTATTGAGATAGGCTTCCACAGTGAGTGCCAGTTTTAATAAAATAATTTTGGGCATTACCACATCATTATACATTTATAATGATGCTTCCTAACACCCAAAATGATTTTATTCTTGACTCTTATAAATGTCTTACATTACAAGAAAGCAAGGTTTAGTAATTAACCTGGTACACAGGTGCTGTGTTTAGTGTTCTTCCTCTCAGGTAAAAATTCTAGCAATTAAAATTTCTTTAATCGTACATTGGAACTGGTCACACCCAGAATTATGCACCACACCACCTTGATTGTGGAAGGAGGTCTTCTTGCCATGGATAATATATCTCTTTAAACTGTGGCAGATCAGTAAGCATTCCAACAGACCTTCTCAGATATGGAAACAAGTGAATCAGTCTAATGCATGAGACTAGCATCATTACATTGCCACTTAAGTGCATGACCTGCTGACTCATACAAGTAATTTTCAAGGTGCCCACAAAGGCAAGTAAAAAATGAAGCAAAATGAAAATTACACTTTTTGGCATTTCCCCCTTTTGTTGTGAGTCTGTACCTAAGCAGAGGCCAAACTTCAAACATCTGAAAGTATCAGAGTTACTGTACATCTCTGATTATGTCTTTCTGCACTTAAATCTTATAAGAACTATCCTATAAACATTTCCTGGATAAATTAGAGAGCTTTCTTTCAAGCAGGTGGCTTGAGCCACTAGCAGTTAAATGAAGAATGAAGCACAGATTGGTCAGGTGAGTACAGGGCTATAAACACAAAATCAAATAGGGGTAAGCAAGAGTAGGTCTAACAATGAATAAGAAAATAGGGATGTGAATAAGCTACTATGAGCAGCATAGTGAACGCATTATTGTAGCCAAGTTAGGCATTAAGCTAAAACCACCATGGTAGTACAATTTTATACGCTAACTTGTTCCACAGATGAAGAGGTTGAAGGCGTGTATGATGAGATAAAAGAAATTATTCAGATAGTTAAGAGAATCAAAATTTTAATTGCGATGGGGAACAAATTCAGTAGTAGAAGAAGGAAGAAAAGGAAACATGGTAGATGAATATGGACTGGGTGAAAGGAATGATAGAGGAAGCCACCTGGTAGAATTTTGCACAGAGCATAACCTAATCATAACTAACACTTGGTTTAAGTATCATTAAAGAAGGTTATGTAAGTGGAAGAGACCTGGAGACTCTGAAGGGTTTCAGATTGATTGTATAATGGTAAGACAGAGGTTTCAGAACGAGATTTTAAACTGTACGACATTTTCAGGGGCAGATGTGGACTCTGACCACAATTTATTGGCTATAAAAATGTAAATTAAAACTGGAGGAATTGCAAAAAGGTATTAGTTTAAGAATAATGTGAAAGAACCAGATGTTGCTGATTGATTATGACAGGGGAAAGAAATATAGTAGATGATGAATGGGTAGCTTTGAGAAATGAAATAATGAAGGCAACAGCGGATCAGATAAGTAGAAAGACAAGGCCTAGTAGAAATCCTTGGATAACATTGGAGGTATTGAATTTATTTCATTAATGAGAAAATATAAAAAAATGCAGCAAATGAAGCAGCGGTGAGAGGGAGTAAAGGCATATAAAATGGCTATGCGATAATGGCTAGAGGGCAAATGTAAGGATTTAGAAGCATGTATCACTAAGGGAAAGATAGATACTGCCTATAGCAAAATTAAACAGGATTTTGGAGAAAAGAGAGGCAGCTTTCTGATCACCAAGAGCTCCTTTGGATAACTGTTATGAAGCAAACAAGGGAAAGATGAAGGATGGTAGGACTATGTAAGGGGCTGTACAAGGGAAATGAACTTGAAGGCAATGTAATACAAAAGGAAGAAGATGTAGATGAAGATCAGGTGGGAGATATGATACTGTGAGAAGAATTTGACAGAGCACTGAAAGGCTTAAGTCGAAACAAGACCCACGGAGTAGATAACATTCTGTCAGAACTACTGATAACATTGGGAAAGCCAGCCATGAAAAAAGTCATGCATGGATTCAGAAAACATTGTTCTTTTGAAACACAACTAGCTCTTTATATTCGTGAAGTAATGTGTGCTATCGACAGGGGATGTCAAGTTGATTCCATATTTTTAGATTTCCAGAAGGCTTTTGACACCGTTCCTCACAAGCATCGTATAACCAAACTGCATGCCTATGGAATATCACCTCAGTTGTGTGACTGGATTCATGGTTTCCTGTCAGAAAGGTCACAGTTCATAGTAATAGAAGTCATCAAGTGAAACAGAAGTAATATCTGATGTTCCCCAAGGAAGTGTTATAGGCCCTCTATTGTTCCTGATCTATATTAATGGCATAGGAGACAAAATCTGAGTAGCCCTATTAGATTGTTTGCAGATGATGCTGTCATTTACAGTCTTGTAGAGTCAATAGATGACCAAAAAAATTACAAGATGATTTAGATGAGATACCTATATGGTACGAAAAGTGGCAATTGACACAGAATACAGAAAAGTGCGAAGTTAATTCACATGAGTTCTAAAAGAAATCCACACAAATCTTAAGGCTATAAATTCAACTAAATACCCAAGGATTACAATTAAAAATAACCTAAATTGGAATGATCACACAGATAATGGTGTGGGTAGAGCAAACCAAAGACTGTGATTCATTAGCAGAACACTTAGAAGGTGCAACAGGTCTACTAAAGAGACTGCTTACAACACACTTTCCCACCCTATACTGGAGTGCTGCTGTGTGGTGTGGGATCTGCATCAGGTGAGACTGATGGTTGACATCAAAAAAGTTCAAAGAAGGATGACTCATTTTGTACTATCACAAAATAGGGGAGATAGTGTTACAGACAAGATATGTGGATTGGAGTGGCAATCATTAAAACAAAGGCATTTTTTGCTGCAACGGTATCTTCTCGTGAAATTTCAATCAATAGCTTCCTCCTCCGATTGCAAAAACATTCTGTTGGCACCCACCTACATAGGGAGAAATGATCATCACAATAACATAAGAGAAATTGGGGCTCACAGAGAAATATTTACATGCTCATTTTTCACCCACACCGTTCGAGAGTGGAATGGTAGAGAGACAACTTGAAGGTGGTTCACTGAACACTCTGCCAGCCACTTCATTGTGAATAACAGAGTAATCACATAGATGTATATGAAGTATTCCACTTGGTGTTCAAGATGTATGAAATGGATGAAATACTTTCAGACTTCATGAAGAATGTAATAATTCCTAATCCAAAGGAAGCAGTTGGATCAAGTGTGAATATTAACAAGTCTTGGCTGTAAAATAGTGACAGCAGTTCTTTACAGAAGAATTTGAAGACTGTTAGAAGCTAACTTTGGGGAAGATCAGTTTGGATTTGAGATACATGTAGAAACACACAAGGCAATACTGACCCTACAATTTCTCTTACAAGATAGATTAAGGAAAGGTGAACATACATTTATAGCATTTACATACTTTGACTGGAATACAGTCTTTAAATTCTGAAGGTAGCAGCAAAAAATACAGGGGAATGAAAGGCTATTTGCAACTTGAACAGAAACCAGTAGGCAGTTATTAGAGTCGAGGGGTGTGAAAAGGAAGCAGTGGTTGAGAAGTAAGTGAGATAGACTTGTAGCTTATCCCCAATGTTATTCATTGTGCACACTGAGTATGCAGTAAAGGAATCCAAAGAAACATTTGGAGAAGAAATTAGAGTTTATGGAGAAGAAATCAAAGATTTGAGGTTTGATGATGATTTTGTAATTCTGTGAGAGAAAGCAAAGAACTTGGTTGAGCAGTTGAATGGAATGGGCAGTGTCTTGAAGGGAGGATATAAGATGAACATCAACAAACGCAAGAGAAGGGTAACAGTACGAAGCAGAATTAAATCGCTGAAGGAATTAGATTAGGAGATGAGACGCTAAAAGTAGTAGATGAAATTTGCTATTTGGGCAATAAAATAACTGATGATGGATGAAGTAGAGAGGATATAAAATGTACACTGGCAATGGCAAAAAAAGGATCTCTGAAGAAAAGAAATTTGTTAACATCAAATATAGATTTAAGTGTTATGAAGTTTTTTCTGAAGGTATTTGTGGGACATGTAGCCTAGTATGGAAGTGCCTCACCTTTGAAAACTGACCTTATCCAACTATTTAGGAAACCTGCAATAGTGCAAGTTACTTTTTATTCTGTTTTCACTTTGCAAATGTGATAGCTTTTATAATTTTTTTCCTTCTTAAACGTATTGTAGTTAATAAGAATTTCTTACACAAGATTCATTTCACTTTTATTTAGTAGCCATCATTAGTGGTAACTGGAGTTTATTCCTCTTGTTCTGGACTTAACGGATTTCGGTCTCTCTCTCTCTCTCTCTCTCTCTCTCTCTCTCTCTCTCTCTCCCCCCCCCCCCCCTCCTTCCCGCCACCCCACTGTTAGCAGAGGAAGATGTCTATACAGACTTGGTTGCATTTTTACCCTTCACAATTTTTTGGCTTTTAGAAATCAACTTTTTCTTTTTTTGCATTTGCTTTTTGCTCTTCACTTTTGTAACACTTTTCAAAATTTGTCTTCATATAAACATTGCTGTTATTTCACCTGCTTTGCACTCACCAGTGTGGCGAAACTAGTAATGGGAGGAAAACTGAAAACATCTAAAGGAGAGTATCATGGAGGAAAGGAAAGAAATAATAAAGATGTAAGTGACTAAGAACAGGCATAAGGAAATGCCCCTGAAAGTGTTATCTGTTTTGTTTTGCCAATAAAAACAATTAAATTCTGCACTGCACAAAATTAAAATTTAATAACTGTGTAATGAAACTGGAAATGAAGAGGGGATCAAAACCTACATGAATTACATGACTCCTATAAATAAAAAAATTGGGAGATACAGCAATAAAAAGCTGGAGTGAGTGGAGTGATGATTAAAACTGCATGGGAATCTGTACTGAGAAAGAGGCAGCAAGACTTACAATGGGAAGAGAGCTGATATATGTAATGACAGACTTGTCAGAAGTAAGAAGAATGTGAGTATGGCTCGTTAGAGGCACACAGAATAAGCTCCAAAGAAATTATACAGCAAAGATTAAAAGAAAGAAATTTGGAAGGTTTAATATAAAAAAAAGTCCGAAAGAAAATTCTTCATTGATTTAAGAATCTGTTATATGTGAATTATGTCTACATTGTTAAACCAGGTTTCTGTACCACACCCATGAGAGAGGGAAAGCATAATTAGATATGTTTTTATATATCCTGCTAGTATTTACATCTACATCTACAAACATATTCAGTGAACTGCTGTGAAGTGCATGGCAAAGTGTTCTTAGCATTTAACATTTTATTATGAATGAGAACTGACAGTCACTCCCTAAATGAAGGAACACTTCTAAATTCAGATGAATCATTGACACAAGCGGTAAATAAAGAGTAACGTTACTGCAAGAGAAGCTTCTGTAATATAACTTGAGTGGAAATATAATTTTTAACAACATAAACACTAAAGAGAAAAAAGAACATAGATGAGAGTTACAGTAAAATTTCAACAAAATGTTTCTCTAAAGTCTGTAAAATGTACAATTATTTTAACTTTTATGAGATACTATGAAAGCACTACACTCATACAGTCCACATATCACCGTGGAACAAGCATTATGTTATGCATGAAAAATTTACAAAACATATGACTATGGTTTGGTCCTTTGCACATACTTTCACTCAGAAATTCACACAGCTGCCATTTTGGTATTTGACAACACATGTTAAAAGTAAGATAGATATGTTAAAGAGAATAATACAAGAACTGTGCATTAATCTTCAATGGATTGGACTTTTACTTTCATTTTGGAAACTGGTCACAAAATTTTCAATTTCTGGAAATAAGGAATTTACTACTTTAATAGCTGTCAGCTGTATTATGAAATATGCACATAAAATGAATCTTTCTGTCAAACAGGGTAAAACTACTCTCTGGGTCCATTTATGGATATTAAATACACAGGTGCACAATTTGTGACCAAGTGGCTGTGTAAAGTATTTTTTTAAAGCAAACATACAATAAATAGCTCATCAGTATGCGCATTTGACACCAGTAGTGTTACAGTCATAAAATGAAATGAAAATGAGGGTTAGTACCTTAGGTGGATGAGAATTAAAGAGTGGTATGAATATAATGATTGTTTTGTTCTATTTATGGGAGGGGTACCTGGGATGCCTTGGGGGCCAATAAGCCCTGGTTTTCCCACTCGGCTTTTGCCTGGGGGGCCTGGTGGACCGTGCAGTCCTGCAGTTAGTTCATCCTTTCGATCTGTGGGAGCAGGAACAGAGCAAGCAGGGACACTCTTGAGTACAATCTATAAACAGCAGGATACAGGACTAATTGCCAATGGCAACAGGTGCTCCATGTTTTTTCACTCCACTCCACATTCACTGGCTGATGCTTAGACAAAACAATTAGGTACAGTTTGCTTGAACAATAAACCCTTTCCTCTCATTAGGAGCATGTAAATAAAAGTTTAAACTGTCAGAATACCAACTGTCTGTTCAGCAAAACCAGTGTATTGGTATCCATATAGACAGAATATGAAAATGCAGAACAGAAAATTGGAAGTATGTACCAGTTCATATGAAATTTAGTTTGCTGAAATGAAATTTAAAGAAAATATTACACAATAATTGTCGCAATGCTTCTGTATATACTCACTGACGGGTTTAAGAGATATCAGCAAGTTCAATAAATTATTTGTTACTCCTTAACATAATTTTGTTATTGTTCAGGCAAATACACTTTACATTCTGACACAGAATCACAGCAAGTGGTCTTCAGATAAACAATTAAAAATGCCAAACAGAGGGGATAGGCCACATAATTTACACTCTGACTCACTGCTGGAACTGTGACAGAATGTAATACACGCATACATGTAAAATCATCCATGTCATGTTTCAAACCTGGAGGTCCCTGTAGCCCTGGGGGACCCGGTCTACCCGGTCGACTTCTCCCAGGTGGGCCAGGGGGCCCAACAAGGGTAGCTGTCAACTCACTGAGCTGGTCTGCATGAGGAGTAAAAAAAACATGTTCAATACATAATGAAAAGAAAATGTTCAGATATTGTTTAAAGCACATAAGTAATGTTGAAGCATTTAAACAATTAAAATTAGTCTAAGAATACTGTGTGTCTAAAAATGATTTCAGCAACCAAATAATTTTGTTGTGTACACATGGTGATCACACTGGTGTTACAAGGCAACAGTCTATAAGAGTTTTGTTTTGTTCTGTCAGAGTTAGTGACAGGCTAACTGTTGTTGCACATTTTCAACAATCCCCCAAATATAAAGTATTTAATAATGTGACAAGGAATGAAGCACCACTGGCTCTACCCCCCCCTTTCCCAATAATATAGCTGCCCTATTGCAGCAAGAACAATGGTATCTTTGCCAGATCTGTTCTCTGTAGTACTCACTCTATGCTGCATGTGTTCTGTACACGTTGCAAGAATTAAAGTATTCGTAGTAAGTAATGGGAATCAAGTGATTATTTATCGTAATTACCACGCCCGCTCCCCACTACCTAAAAAATTATTGAGCTGACTGAAAGTTAACATGGAATACATAGGATAAATTTTGTTTATTTTTCTGTGTATTACAAAAAATGTAGTAACAAGTGGAGATTATATTTTTATGACCATATCTAATCCAATGTATGCACTGTGAAACCATGAAAGTGCTCAAGTAAATGTTAGATACATTCTGATACATGACAGGTTAATCACATTTATCATACAAGAACTGTTGCCTGTTTGTGAATATGTGTATTGATAGCCACTTTTGAAGTGATTCACCTCTTGTGAAATTCCCTTCTTAAATTAGATGATAACCATAATACAACATTATTCATTTTTATAAGAGATAGAACTGCCTATCAAAACAAATCACCACTACAAAATTATTCCCACCTTACTAGCAGGCCAAACAATCTTGCTGCAGACCATAAAAAAGAATCACTTGATAAGTTGTAGTGTTTGTACACATGCTCTCTGTGGTATATGGTGAATGTTAGTTTTCACCTTTGTAGGCTACATTATTATTGTTATAATCCCTATCAATGCTATGCTCATATCTCACTTAATGCTTGTCATATACAGTAAAAATCATGACATATTATACACAGAAAAGATAAAAACATCAAAATATTACAGTCTTCTGTAACAAAGTACTGAAAAGTTGTTAGTAATTTTATAATAAGTAATTACGAAGCTATTGTAATTACTCAAAGTTACAACTGCTCTGGAAGTCATAATAATAAAATATAAAATCACACTTTAGATACCGAGCTTCCAGAATTAGAGGTTGCATCTGTCTGTTGCTTTGGGAACCTGTGATACAGTGGCATTAGCAGTTAAGTAATCAGAAAAAATAAATCACTAGTGCATGACTGGAAGCTAAGTAGGTAAATGAGACTAAATGGACTATTAGCAGTCAAGGAGAGTAAAACCATATGGATGGGGACTTGGGATAGGCTATGCCTCACACTTGCCCTTTCAGACTGCCATTATCCACTTGAAGATAAAGGAACTAGAACTGAAACACAAGTTTTATTTATTTACCTTGCAGGTGGACATGATGTATTTCTACACCTATCATGGATGATTAAACCACTGTTGATACTTATCTGGAGGTTTGTTTGTACTTTCCACTGGCTCTGATTAGCAACCTTACAGTTTTGAAATACCAGTAATGTAAGCGATTCTTGTTCAGAATGTGTTCAGCTCCAGCACTTGTCCTTTACGTCTAAGATATACAAGTAAGACATATTCAATACATTGCTACTAATGAAGTATTGTGTTTGCCAGACGAACCAGTAATTGCAACCACGGAAATATCATGTTAATTTCATCTGTTTCTTGTGAGATGCTGTCATATAAAAGTTGGAAACAGCGAATACCTGCTCCAAATGTTTTAGTGTTTGTAGATGAAAAGATAAGCAAAATATACTGAATATTAAAGAAATCACTAGAAAAACAAAAAGCCCTACAATGCTACAAGGGAATGAAACCCAGGGCATTGTGACTTCTAAGCTACATGATCAACTTACAAGATGACCAAGAATTATCAAATAATGGAAACAGTTATGAAAACCATTTTGCTACTACAGACCTCTGAGGTGCAAAATGAGCCAGTGAAATTGCTGCACCCTAATATGCCAGCATCTAGAAACTATGAGTGTTATGGTACATTTCATGTGACACAGAAAGAAGAGTAGGATATAAATATAATATTTAATGAACAACAAATACAGCAAGTGGACTCTGCCAAGTTCTTGGGAGTGAACATTGATAGCCAGTTAAACTGATCATGCTATATTACAGATCTGGCAAAAAGACTTGTAGATCTGGCAAAAAGACTTACTGCATTCCCACAACTTTTGTCTTAAACATAATTGCATGATCTACACATAAGAATGCCATCAGAGCTGCCTACTTTCGATATTTCCATACAATGTTTCCTTACGGCATCATATTTTGGAGTAATCAGCCACTGGCAAGAAAAAAAAAAAGGTTGCTCAAAAGAGAATTACATGCATTATGAGTGGTGTTCTTTGAGAAACTCTTACATCTCAATGTGTCTTCCAACTTGTATGTTACATTAAAAAATTGCTCTCTTTCCAAAACCAGTTGAGCATGTTATGGCCACAATATTAAGTCAAAAGAGGAATTGCACAGTAATAAGACAAACTTCACCTTGTGCAGCAATGAATGAATTACTCAGTCATGAATCTCTTCAGTGCTCTAACTTTTTTTTAACAAAAATGAGACTACATGTGTAGTTTTATTGTATAAGTGGGATGCCTCATTAGTGCAAGCATAAATATAATTTTTTTGTCATAAAAGATGTGGTATTATTTTTCAAAGTGTAAAGCTGTTATTAATATGAATGTCACAAAGTAATGTAAACATTCAGAATGAATCTGCCAGGAAGTTTTTTAATGTAAACATTAATTCTGATGTCTTGATGTATTATGTACCTTTTTTTATTTTCGTGTATTATGATGTGCTGTTTGTTGATATGAGCACTATCATAAATCTATCAATTACACCCTACTGTATTCACTTTTGCACATTAATTGCTTTGTCACACACAGCAGATATCTATAGCATTTGCAGTGAAAATGGCAGACAGAACATAAGACAAATACAACACTACTTTATGAAGGTGTGTGTCTTGAGTATAGGAAGCCAAAACAATTATTACTGATTTTATTTTGAGAATTGAAATCATAGTTGGAATGATGAAAGAACTGCCATGTAGAATCCCCTGATGCAAGCAATATATCATGAATTTTTATTCAGGTAATTGGACTTGGGTCAATGGAAGAATGGCTTCATCAGGAATTCAGTTTAATCATACATCCCCCTTTCTGTCTCCAGTACTCTGTTGTCAAACTACTAAGACTCACTAATATAGGAACTATTACTGTGTTTAACATTTCAGGAAAGTCATTATTTATAGTTGCCTGAACTTAAAAATTTGTGAACTGCCAATATAAACTATGGTCAATACTGGACCACAGTAGGCTATATCATTTTTTTGTTTTTGTAAATGTGCACTGAATGCCAATATGACTGAGTTGTACAGTGTCAAAATTGTTGTACAATAATTGGTCAAGAAGGTGCTACTGTGTATGGTACTTACTAGCTTCTATGTAACACATGATTTTGTGTTATCATCTAAACAGTTCTTCAACATGTCAAACTTATCTTTGTTATCTTGTGAATTAGATGTAATGTTCTTTACAATGTGATCATTTCTTTAAACCTTGTCCTTTCATTTATCTCTCTTTTGTCCTGGGAGAAGAAACTTCTATTTCTGGAAGCTCGGTATTCAGTCACACTGCACATATGACTTTTTAGGTTGGTATAGCCATTCTATTTACTTACTTAATTAACACCTTTCATCTTTGAGTTCCTTACTATAACTTTATATCAGAATCTGTATTATTTATTCACTTCCTGAAGACACTTGGCACAGTGGTTAGTGGTGGCTAGCTGAATCAACACAAATCAAATGGTATTCAACAACTTTTCCTCCACCTAACGTAAACTGACTACGCCTGCAGAAAGAACCAAGTATAGCATGTCGTTTGCCAGAGTACTCTTCACTGTATGCCACCTAAGCATGACAGAAACAAGTTAATATTCACTATATTTACTGTATATTGTGAACTACAATTATGATTTAAACTGGCGATCTATTGGGTATAATATGCAACCAGTTGCTTTTTTTGAATTTTGATATTATTTATTTTCTGTACCATTAACTAATTTTCAAGTCACTGCAGGCTTATTGAGGTGTTACAAGAACATTATCTGGAACAAGAACATTATCTGGACCTTGTGCAGCTAGATCCTATGTTTGTGGTGATTGCATTGCCTTGTGGTACCCATGACAAATTCATTCTGATAATGTACATTTTGGATGTTAAACACACACATATGAAAGGTGATAGGCAGGAGGGATGTACAAAAGGTCTACATAATGGGAACAAACTTGAGAACAATATTATAGAAAGAGAGGGACAAGATGTGAAGATAAGAAGAGAGATACAATACTATGAGAAGAATTTGACAGAGTACTAAGGGGCTAAGTGAAAACTGGGCCCACCAAATAGATAACATTCCCTCAGAATTATTGAGATACTTGGGAGAATCAGTGATGGTAAAATAATTCCACCTGGTGTGCAAGGTACATAAGAAAGGACTTCAAAGAAGAATACAGTAATTCCAGTTCCAAAGAAGGCAGGTGCTGGCTGGTGTGAATACTAATAAACCACCAGTTTAATAAGTCATGGTTACAAAATACTCACATCAATTATTTATAGAAGAATGGAAAAAGTGAGAGAGGCTAACCTTGGGGAGGATCAGTTGGGTTCCAAAGAAATGTAGAAATTCACGAGGCAATACTCATCCTGCAACTAAGGTTAATCTGTTGGTTTCATGTCTCTTGGCTCAATTGAGTAATAAATTGTAATGATGTGGAATGAGTAATTTTATATACATATCACAAATTATTTTCTAAATATGCTTAATGCTGATCATTTACAAGTGTTTTTTTTAATAAAATAAAATAAAAAGAGACATGTAGATCTGAGTCAGTAATTCCTTCCCATCACCATTCACACATTACAAAGAAGTCATCAAGCACAAACTTTTTCAGTTTATTTTCAAAGTTCATATCACTGGGAAAGTGATCAAAAATTTTTGTTGCATCTCTTTTTGTGATATAGACAACCTTAATGTGGCACAATGAATGTTAGTTTTTCTTCTGGTACCATAATTATGTATATCATTGTTCCTTTTCAACTGCAGTGAAGACTTTTTTACTTAGAGATGAGTTACCCCACACATTACCCCATATGACATTACTGAATGAAAATATGGAAAGCATGTCAACTTACTGGTTTATTTGATTTGCAATGATTCTAAATGCAATTCTGACTGAACAAAGTTGTTTTAGGAGTTCCAAAAAGTGCTTTTTCCAGTTTAAATTCTCATCAATATGGGCACCTAAGAATGTTGAAGTTTCCACCTTATTTATTATTTCCTCACAATGTGTTACACTAATCATTGGTGTAGTACTTCTAGATGTGCCAATACGAATATGTTGTGTCTTTTAAAAATTGAGGGTGAGACCATTTACATAAAACAAATTCACTGTTTACCATTTCCTCTGCTGTTGTATGTGTTCTTGGACCTTGGAAGATCACAAACATGATTTCTCCTCAGTCAGAATATTGTCCCTGGACTACATTAGTTGAATTACTAAGTACTTTCTGCATTCTTTTTATTTGATGCGATGTTATCAGTTGGTTGGCTATACCATCAATCACATAAAACCTAAGTTTATCTAGGAGAATTTTGTGATTCACACAGTCAAATGCCTTAGATTGATCACAGCAAATATCCATCAGCGCTATTTTGCTATCCGATGCTTGTAAAAGTTGGTGAGTGAGCATGTGAATGGCATTCTCAATAGAGCAACTCTTCTGCAATTCAGATGGTTATTTACTGAAGATATTATTGTTGCTTATGTGTGATACTATTTTAGAAATCGTCACATTGTAAGAAACCATGGAAAATATTTTTAGAAGTGAATCTGGTCAGTAGTTATTGACATCTCTATCACCTCTCTATGTAGATCATTAGAAGAGAGGTAGAAGAAAGGCAAACCTATGTTTATTGCACTTGCGGATTTAGAGAACTCTTATGACAATGTGGACTGGACTACATTCTTTGATATTTTGAAGGTAGCAGGGATAAAATACAGATACCAGAAGGCTATTTACTACTGCTTCAGAAACCAGACTGAAGTTATAAGAGTTGAAGGACATGAAAGGGAACCCATAGTTGAGAAGTGAGATAGGGCTGTACCCTATCACTGACATTATTCAAACTGTACAATGAGCAAGCTGTGAAGGAAACAAAGGAAAAATTAAAGTTCACAGAGACAAAATAAAAACTTTGCAGTTTGTTGATGACATTGTAATTCTGTCAGAGATGGGTGTGGACTTGAAAAAGCAGTGTCTTGAAAAGATATTATGAGATAATTATCAACAAAATTAAAACAAGGGTAATGGAAAGTCATCACCATCCTTTTGGACAGTTTCCAGAGTCTGACTGGGACCGTATGGAACACAGGCCTCTCCATCGTCTTCTGTCTTGCCACCATCTCTCTGTCTTCACCTGGGTCAGTCATCTCCTTTCTTCTGGACGCATTCCTCTACTCCTTTCAGCCATCTGTTTCTCGGTCTTCCTCTTGGTCTCTTTCCTTCCAGTTTCATCTTGTCTATTCTCCTGGGTATCCTCTTCTCCTCCATTCTCTTAATGTGTCCATACCATCTCAGCCTTGATTTCTCTAGCTCCTCCTGTAATGGTTCCACCTTCATTAACTCTCTGATCCTATCATTTCTTAACCTGTTTATCTTTGTCACTCCAATACTGTTTCTCAAGAATTTCATCTCACTAGCTTGTACTTTGCTTTTCTCTCTTCCTTTCATAACCCAGGTTTCTGATACTTATGTCAGGATCAGGACATAGTATGACTGGTATGTAACCTTATTACTGATTTGGGGTATATCCTTGCTCCACATCAGGCTTCTTACACTCTTCTGAAATGATTCTGCTTTTCTCCCCCACTCATTTATTTCTCTGTCATTTTGTCCATCTTCCTGTATAAGGCTTCCCAGGTACTTTAAACTCTCCACTCTCCTCAATCATTCCCCACCAACTGTTATTCCCACTGTTCCTCTCTCCTACTTTCTTGTTGTGATAATCATCTCACTCTTACTTATAGTAAATTTCATCCCTAATTCTTGTACTGTTCATTCCCATAAGTCCAACTGCTCTTGTACTTCCTCCTCCCCCCCAAATCATAAGTTCATCTGCAAACACCATAGCTTTCATATTCCTTTCACCAATTACTTGTGCTACTGTACTCATTATATCATCCATTGCTGTGCTGTCAAGGCATCTTGCCACGGTTCGCCTGACTCCCCCTGTTGGAGGTTCAAGTCCTCCCTCGGGCATGGGGGTGTGTATTGTTCTTAGCGTAAGTTAGTTTAAGTAGGGTGTAAGCCTAGGGACTGACGATATCAGCAGTTTGGTCCCATAGACACTTACCACAAATTTCAAAAATGATCGTCCATCACTACAATGAAGAGTAATGGTGAAAGTGCACTTCTCTACCTCAAGCTGTTCTTCTGTTCAATCCAAGCTGATCTCTCTCCTCCCACTTTCACACAGCTCACACTTCCATGGTACATTTCCCTTATCCTCCAAAAAATCTGTTTTGCTACTCCTCTGTTCTCAGGGCTCTCCACACTGCTTCTACGTACACTATTATACACTTTTTCAATGTCCAGGAAGCTCATTAGTAGATCTAGTCCACATTCATAGTGCTGATCCTGCAGTTGTATTACAGCAAAAATTAGATCCACAGTGGACCTTCCTGTTCTGAAGCCATATTGCTCTTCTCTCATTCTTCCTTCTAATTTTGCCCGAATTCGTGCTTCCAAAATTTTCTCAAAAATCTTTGCACAATGACTAATCAATGTTATCCCCCATAGTTCTTGCACTTTTTTCTATTTCCCTTCTTAAAGATCAGGACAATTATTCCCTTCTTCCACTCTTCTGGGATCATCTTCTGTCTCCACACAACTTTCATTACACGATATAGCCATTGTATCCCCACCTCTCCTGCTGCTTTCACCATCTCTACACTTAGTTCATCCAGACCTGGTGACTTCCCTCCCTTCATTTTGCCCAACGCCTCTTCAATTTATCACCATGTAAGGTCTTTTCTATTTGCTACTTACATTAGTAAATGCAAGTGGAAGCAATATGTGGGAGGACAAGTAACAAAAAGAGATGGAAAGAAACGCCCTGGTGGAATGATAAAACAAAGGATATAGTACAGAAGAATAATAGAGCCTTAGGGTATGGTTCCAGAAGAGAACAGTAGAGACAAGTGAAGAGTATCAGGCAAGCAAGAAAGAAGCGAAACGAGTGGTGGTGGAGGAAAGAAGGAAGTGGATGGAACAGTGGACCAGAATGATGAAGGAGGATAGTGAAGGTTCAAAAAAGGTGTTACATGGGATGATTAAAAGTAAGAGGAAGAACGGTACAACAGATTATGCTCGAATGGTGAACAAAAGTGGACAAGATGTAGAGAATAAGGAGGAACTCAAGAATATGTGGAAGAACCTGAATGGAGACCTGGGTAAGGAGGAACAAGCCAAGGAGAGAAAAAAGAGGAGGAAGGGTAATGGAATGTAGTTGAAGTAAATCAGATCATGCTGAGGACTTTAGATTAGAAAATGGAAAAATAAAAGTAGTAGATGAGTTTTGTTATTTGGACAGCAAAATAAATGATGATGGCAGGGAAGATATAAAATGCAGACTGTCAGTAGTGAGAAAAGCATTTCCTAAACAGAGAAATTTTTTAACATCTAATATAAATTTAAATGCCAGGAAGTCTTTATCTGACGGTAACTCTCTGGAGTGTAGCCTCACATGGAAGTGAAACATGGATAATAAGCAATTCAGATAAGAAGAAGATAGTAGCTTTTGAAATGTGGAGCAAAGACTCTTGAAAATTATACAGTTAGATCAAACAACAATTGAGGAGGTACTGAACTGAACAGAGGAAAAAGAAATTTACAGCAAAACTTTACTAAAAGAAGGGTACAGTTGATAGATCACACCCTGAAGGACAACAGAACTGTCAGTGTCATAATGAAAGGAAGTGTGGTGGGTTGGGTAATGTGTAGAGGGTGGTCCAGACTTTTTTTTTTTTTAAAAAAAAAAGCTGTTTCAAACCAATTTAAGTTTGAATAATTATGCAGAGATGAAGAGGCTTGCGCCAGACCAGAAAACTCTTTGGTTACTTACTGTGAATGAATGTGAAACCAAGTGCCACTAAATACTGTGTATCCATGAGTATAATCTGCTAAATGTACATCATAAGAATGACTCTGTCATGGATACCATGAGACAATTCAGTAACCATGACTATAGCGTCTAGCTGCACATGGTCTAGAAAATGTTTCTGTAACACTTCCTGCTGATGAGGAGAGTGCAGCACCTTTAATACCAGTTCATGATACAGAAAATGAATCATATCAAAACTGGAAATAGCAACTGGTTGCATATTATACTCATATAAATCGACAAACAAGTTAATATTGGTCCCAAGTCATACACTGTAAAATACTGACTTTTGTCGAGACTGCTAGGCGCATCAGCCACTGCACTGATTGTCTTTCTTTGAATGAGTGATTCATTGGGATATATGTATACAAAAAGAATTGTACTGCAGCAAAAAAGAGAAAACTATGGGTATATAGAAACTTTCAAATTTGACAGTCCCTTCTGGAATTAATTCACTATTTTTATTACTATTTCAGTTACAATATTTTCTTCAAATGTGTAAATTAAAAAGGCTGGTCAGTCTATAACTAATTTTTAAAATCATACTCATCCCATACAAAACCGTGTCATCACAACTGGTTTTGCAAATAGTCTTCACGGGTGTGCCACTGGATGATGTGCAAATCCCACAATATTTCCTCGGAGCAACTGTCCAACATAACAGTTGGTTGAACCTCGCTGGTGGCTAGGTATGACTGACAAGATACGCATGTCGACGCCGCTGTATATAGAGCACACACGTGAAGATTGCGCAGACGCGGGAACCACGCGTGTGCAAAAATTTGCAGATAGATGGTGCCACACTCAAATGCCGTCTGCCGGGAAATGCAGAGCAGCTGTTCTGCGTGTGTGCTGATGCTGTGTTTACTAACACGCTGCCAAAGTTATGATGGGTCTATTATCGAAAGCTCTTTGCTTTCTCGTCGTGATTTAACAGCAGCCAATGCAGGATTCCAGGCTGTACTCAATTGAAATCCCGCATCCCTGTTGATGAGGTTATCAGCTGTACAGATATGTATTGCTTCCTTAATGACGCAATCCCAGAAAGAGGATGCTGGGGATAAAACTTCCGTCTTTTCATAAATCATGTGATGTCCTGTGTTCAGACAGTGTTCTGCAATTGCCGACTTCTCCGGCTGGCGTAGGCGTGTATGATGCTGATGTTCATCGCAACGTTCTTGTACTGTGCGACATGTATGACCTATATATGCTGCCCCACACTGACAAGGAATCTTGTACAAACCACTTTTCCTCAGACCGAGATCATTCTTAACCAAACCTAACAGGTTCCTCAGTTTTGCAGATGGTCAGAAAACACATTTGATATCATATCTATCGAGGACTCTTCCAATTCTTGATGACATGGCACCAAAGTGCGGCAAGAAGGCCAAGGTGTTGGGTGTCTTTGTATCTTCATTCTGCTCCATAGATTGAACTTGCTTGGGCCTGAATGCATTACGTATCTGTCTCTCAGAATAATCATTTTGACGGAAGACTGTCTTCAAATGTTGCATTTCACTCGGCAGGCTTTCAGAGTCAGATACCACACACGCTCTATGAACTAGCGTACTGGATGATGGCAGCTTGTGGCCTGCAAATATACATCTGTATGCTTTGGCTTGCGGTATACACTGTGTCCCAAGGTTCCATCTGCTTTCCTTCGAACCAAAACATCAAGAAAAGATAAAGTGCCATCTTTTCCCACTTCCATTGTGAAGTTAATTTTCAGATGGAGTGAATTTAAATGTTGAAGAAACGTAGGTAGAGTATCCAGTCCGTGTGGCCACACCACCAACGTATCATCAACATACCGCAGAAAACAAGAGGGTTGGAGAGTGGCTGACTGTAGTGCTTTATCTTCAAAGTCCTCCATAAAATAATTGGCC
This sequence comes from Schistocerca americana, assembly GCF_021461395.2. NCBI lineage: Eukaryota > Metazoa > Arthropoda > Insecta > Orthoptera > Acrididae > Schistocerca > Schistocerca americana. The sequence continues at coordinate 141,901,858 of NC_060124.1, read as the reverse complement.
ACCACAGGAGAAAGAGGGCTCCCCAAGGTGACACCGTCCACTTGTTCAAAATATTGGTCTTGAAATAAGAAGTATGTTGAAGTAAGCACATGTTTAAATAGTGCCACTATGTCCTCCTCAACCTTGTTACTACTGAGCTCTAAAGAGTCCTGCAAGGGCACCTTTGTAAATAAAGACACAACATCGAAACTTACTAAGAGATCCGATGATTGCAGTCTAAAAGTTTTCAAGCGACTTATGAAATCCTCAGAGTTGCGAATATGATGGTCACACTTGCCTACGAGAGGTCCCAATAGTGACGTCAGATATTTGGCAACAAAATAAGTTGCTCACATTAGGGCACAGAGGCACACCATTCTTATGGATCTTGGGTAGGCCATAGAGTCTAGGAGGAACTGCAGCTCGTTGACGTAAACCCTTAGCGACTTGCGCTGGTATTGAGCTCTTCCTGATGAGTTCCAAAGTCTTCCTCTGGATCCTACCCGTCGGATCACTTTTTAATTTACTGCATGCACGATCATTGAGCAGTTTGTGCGTGAGAGGAGAACAGTAGCGTTTCCTTTGTCAGCAGGTAAGATGATGATGTCTTGGTCTCTTCTCAGATCTTGTAGGGCAGTTCTTTCAGCTGCAGTTATGTTAAAGCTGGTCTTCTTAGGTTGCGCCCGAGTCAGGATGCAGCATGAATCATGCCTAATCTCTTTTGCAGCTTCCTTAGGAAGTTTAAAAACAGCCTGTTCTATTCCACTAATCACATCTCGGATAGGAATGGTCCCAGGTCTGACAGATACGTAATGCATTCAGGCCCAAGCGAGTTCAATCTATGGAGCAGAATGAAGATACAAAGACACCCACCACCTTGGCCTTCTTGCCATACTTTGGTGCCATGTCATCAAGAATCGGTAGATTCCTCGAAAGATATGACATCAAGTGTGTTTTCTGACCATCTGCAAAACTGAGGAACCTGTTAGGTTCAGTTAAGAATGATCTCGGTCTGAGGAAACGTGGTTTGTACAAGATTCCTTGTCAGTGTGGGGCGGCATATATAGGTCAGACATGTCGCACAGTACAAGAACGTTGCGATGAACATCAGCGTCATACACGCCTACGCCAACCGGAGAAGTCGGCAATTGCAGAACACTGTCTGAACACAGAACATCACATGATTTATGAAAAGACGGAAGTTTTATCCCCAGCATCCTCTTTCTGGGATTGCATCATTAAGGAAGCAATATATATCCGTACAGATGATAACCTTATCAACAGGGATGTGGGATTTCAATTGACTACAGCCTGGAACCCTGCATTGGCTGCTGTTACATCATGAAGAGAAAGCAAAGAGCTTTCGATAATAGACCCATCATAACTTTGGCAGCATGTTAGTAAACACAGCATCAGCGCACGTGCAGAACAGCCGCTCTGCATTTCCTGGCAGAGGGCATTTGAGTCTGCATCTATCTGCAAATTTTTGCGCATGCGTGGTTCCCGTGCCTGCGCAATCTTCACGTGTGTGCTCTATGTACAGCAGCGTCGACATGTGGATCTTGTCAGTCGTACCTAGCCACCAACGAGGTTCAACCACCTGATGGTGTCGGACAGTTGCTCCGAGGAAATATTGTGGGATTTGCACAACATCATCTGGCGGCACACCTGTGAAGACTATTTACAACATATCCGCCGGGAAAGCCTGAAGAGTCACACTACTGGTTTTGTTCATGAGCAATATGAACTACTATAATGGAGCACGTCCATAAGATTTCCTTCACATTCCTCCAGGTATGTTTTGGATAGGCCCATCAATGACTATGGGAATTTACATCACGTCATTTCAGCAGTTCAAATATGCAAAAATAATTTTTTTCCTTATCAATAATTTGTAGAGGAATACTGTGGAAGGAGAATGATTTATCTTCTGAATCATGCCCTATTAAAAATGGAGTGAAAACTGACCATGTGGATCCCACCTAGTTCTTTTTCTTTCTCAACAAATGATGGATTGTGGTAATAAAGCACTTCTTGAAGTATGAAGCATTTATCTATCTGATTTCAACTACTTACGCCTACAGCTTGCCCTCATATGCAACCAGATCTGATTAAACCATGAATCTTCACAGAAAAATTTTTTGCTTGCCAGTAAAATTCTATAGGATCCTTAACAGTGATATTATGGTATACAATTTCCCAAATGTTACCATTGACCATACAGAGAAGATGTTGAATCACAGACAGGTACAAGAAAATGATTGCTAAACATGTGAGCTTTTGGGTAAAAGACTTTCTTCTAATGCAGACAAAACACACACACACACACACACACACACACACACACACACACACACACACACACAAAGCAGCACAACTCACATTAACATGACCACAGTGGTCATGTGTTTGTGAACTATGCTTCTGTGAATATAAATGTGTTGTTAACTTTAGAAGAAGACCTTTTGGCTACAAGCTCTGTGCCTGTCTCTGACTCAACACCTCCTCTATATGGTGAGCAGCAATCTAGCCCCTCCATAATACTGTCACTGTTCTGTCCTGGATTTTCCATTGTTTGATTTCAAATGTCGCCATTATTTGTAGACCTTGTTTAAAGTAAGAAGTCTTCAATTTGAGAACTGACAAATGTCTTCCACACAGTTTCTGAAATTCTGTCTTTCATTTACAACATGCCTACATGCGAGCACTGCAGCTCGAGGCGGTGACATATGACATGGTTGACAGTAATCTGCTCCAGATGTGCCCTTTGAGATATGTCACATTGAATGAGTGATATGTCAGGTACCAAATTCCACAAGGCATATCTGGAAACACATCTGTTGATAACCTGCAATAGTTTCCTGATTTTAGAAAAAGTTACCAATTTAGCTCAATTAATTATTGGTCACAATATTTTTAGCATTGGTCACTCTGATGGCAAATAATTTTCGAAACACTGCTTCATCATTAATGCAACTAAGTGGTGCTAGCAACAATGCCAAAGGAGTCAGATGTAGACTGATCAGCCTTGTGTAACTGACTAGACAATATTTCTTGGTTGAAACATTATATGATTCTTTTCTTTTTTAGAAGATGTTTTAATGACAACTGCTTTGGAATCATATTCTCTATAACATTAGCCTCTGGAAATGAATTTGTATATAATATATGAAAGAACATACAATACCTCTTAATACAGCAGCACATATTTCTCGTATTTCAGATTCAGAGATACTTCTTCCCTGAAAATAAAAGAAAAAAGAAAAGAGTATATATCAGGAGAGCCAATTTGATTACAGAAATATAGCTAGAAACACAATGGATTCATAATTGATGTAGCTATCCTGTCTTGGGCCAATGGCCTTGCCGCAGTGGCAACAGCAGTTCCCATCAGATCACCGAAGTTAAGCATTGCTAGGCTCGGCTAGCACTTGGATGGGTGACCATCTGGTCTGCCGAGCACTGTTGGCAAGTGGGGTGCACTCAGCCCTTGTGAGGCCAACTGAGGAGCTACTTGATTGAGAAGTAGCGGCTCCGGTCTTGGAAACTGACATACGGTCAGGAGAGCGCTGTACTGACAACATGCCCCTCCATATCCACATGCAGTGATGCCTATGGGCTGAGGATGACATGGTGGCCAGTCGGTACCATTGGGCCTTCATGGCCTGTTTGAGAGGAGTGAGTGAGAGAGTTAGAGAGAGAGAGAGAGAGAGAGAGAGAGAGAGAGAGAGAGAGTATCCTGTCTTGTGATTCTATAAACACTTCATTTTGTACTAGTTATGTTAATTTATTTTCTTCGTCCTCCACAGGAGAAACATGCACTTTTAAACAATGATGATCAATGTGTTTCCTCTTGTTGTTTCATCAAGCTGTTCAGTGCTATTTATGATTGACCAATTAATTAATTTCCAACAATATGAAACACTAGCATTGCTGCTAGTGGAGATGACACAGAATGAAATAATGTGATGACAGATTAATGACTGGCATCACTAGCCACACCTTGCTCATACAGTTTATAATAGTTAAATTCACAAATTTTCTAAGGAATTGGGTATAACAGTCTCCAGGTAGTACCTGGTGTTTGCATGATTAACTTGTGCTGGAAGTGATGATGAGATGTCAGCCAAAAAATGTGGATGAGAAGAGCTACTAACTAAAACAGTTAACATTATTTATGACAAATTATGATGTATGTTATAGTGCATAACAGACTACACAGTTCAAAGATTATATACAGTAATTTCATGAAACCAAATTTAGGCAGAATCAGTGAAGTCTGCTGAACAAGTGTGGTCTGTGAAATGTAGCAGAACTATTTCCTATAAGTTATCCCCAAAACACCCTGCCAATATGTTGTGCTGTAACTTGATGCCACCATCACTCAATATGAGCAACAAGAAGACAGCATGAACACTTTTCTTTGAACACTGCCAACATACACACTATTTGTTAAATATGATTATTATTAAGTCTGTAATTGTAATTTATTTGCATGAAACATGTAATTACATGCATAGCAATTGGTAGTACCATACAACAGTATACAATCTAATTTTACTTTATAATAGGAACTTAAGAATGTAGTCCAAATTATTTGACATAGTAATACTTTAGATCTTAGTTTCTACAGTAGGCTATAGAAGCACTCCTCAATGAGCCACGACTTTGGACGTTTTTTGAATGTCTCTCCAGTTATTACCGTCAGTTCATTTGGCAGTGCATTGAAGTATTTTGCTCCATTCATATATGGACTGTTTGCAGTTTTTTTTCAGTCTTCTATGTATCATATGGTAATTTTGTACTTGTCTAGTATTGTTATCATGAATTTCTGCATTACAACAGGTATATTTCTTATCTTCTACAATTAATACTATTGTTTCAAACATATACATTGAATAGATAGTCAGAATTTTAAATTCTACAAACAATTCCTTTTTTGCCTAATATTCTCAAAGCTCTTTTCTGGAGTTTAAATACTCGGTCTACATGAGTTTTGGAAGCCCCGCCCCACAGTGAAAGACCATATGCTAGAAATGGATGTATTAAACCAAAATACATCATCCTCATTGTTTGGGTATTGACATATTGAGCTATTCTTCTTAAAACATACAGGCTAGATGATAGCCTTGCACATACATTGTCAATTTGTTGTGTCCATAGTAGTTTGCTATCTATGCATATACCTAGGAATTTACACTCACTGCAGATTTTCTCTACGATATTGCTATCTTGAGAATCAATACAAGTTTGCAAATCACCATCATTCAAGGGGATTATATTTGTTTTTTGTAGGTCGTCTTTTAGATTGTCATTTTCAAACTTTTCCTTTGCAATATCTATAAATTTTTTTACCTCTATGCCGACATTAAGAATATCATTTCCCCAACAAAGGCCTGAAGTGTCAACTGCATACATTGTAATGAAGGTATCATTTTTTACTATCTTTGGGAAGTCATTGACGTAACATATAAAAAGGAAGGGACCAATTAGCGATCCCTGAGGCACACCAAATTTAATACTCCTGACCCTTGATGTATAACTTTTTAATGTTTCTCCACTATTGTGTGAGATTGAGGTACACTGTCTTCTGTTTTTTAAGTATGATGTGATGAGGTGCAATAATTTTCCACTTATGCCATCTCTGGGCAGTTTTGACAGAAGTACCTTACGATCAACCCTAACACAAGCCTTTGATAGGTCTAGGAAAATTCCAGCTACTTGCATGCCTTCATCAATTTTGTCAAGAGCTTTCAGCAAAAATTGAAGTGTTGCAGTCATGGTACTACGACCACTTCTGAAGCCATGCTGAAAAATCTCCCAGGATGTTGTGCTTATTATAATGCTCTAACATATATTTCAGAATTATTTTTTCAATTAACTTGCTAAAAATGGAAGTTAAGGCGAGTGGTCTGTAATTTTCTACTAGTTGTTTATCACCTTTTTTGTAGAGAGGTTTAACAATGGCTAATTTTAGTATGTCAGGGAACACTCCTTCTTTTAAGGCACTATTTATTAGATGCACCAAGGGATACACCAGATTGTTTTCGCACTGTTTAAGCAAAAATGGAGAAATTTCATTCCATCCAGCGGATTTTTTTTTTTACATTCTCTGATAAGCTGACAAATATCCTTGATTTTAAGTTCATGGAGTTGATTAGCTTCAGAATTGTTCTCAGCAAGACTTCCAACAGGTACTTTATCTGTGGTACAAAAGTCAGATTCTATGATATCTATGAAATAGTCATTAAAAATGTTACTGATCTCTTGAGGATTGGTAACATCAATATTGTTATTAGATATCTGTATGTTGATATTACCCTTTAGTTTTGTTTTACTGTCTCTTATTTAATTTACTATTGACTAGCAGGTCTTGGAGATACAATCTGAATTTGGTATTTTCGAGTTAATCTTTTCAGCCTTCAATCTTCTGACTTGCTTGCGAAACTGGTACTTGTATTGTTTGTATTTATCCCTGTGCTCATTGTTTTTTGTCTCTCGTTGTATCATATACATTTCTTCCATTTTTTCTTTCAGTTCTTTGGTAGTATTATCAAATTACATGGACCTTGACTGTCTTGCCTTATTCTTATTAATACTTATCTTTCTGATGGGAATAGTATTATTTAGATGATAAGATAATGTATCTAGAAAGGCATCCCATTTGTTATTCACTCCTTCGGCTTGAAATAGTAGATGCCATGATTCATGACCAAGGCTCTCTCTCAGTTTCCTTTTGTATTCATAAATTTTCTTTGGTTTTATACAAGGATCTCCCTTTAGCACTAATAGCTGGCCTAGATGGTCAGAGATGTGACCATTTACAACAGCAGCTGTGGCAATATTTTTACAATCAGTAATAACATGGTCTATAGAGCTTATACTAGTTGGAGTGACTCTAGTGGGTATGTCTCCCAACAGATCTTTTGCGCCATAAGAATAGATACAGTCTTTGAAGCGTTTGCTTTCTTGGGAATCTTGCAACGTGTTGACATTAATATCCCCTAATAATATAACATTTATATGCTCTTGCTTGGACATTAATTTACATAATACTGTATCAAGGGAATTAAGAAATAATTCAAAATTTCCATTTGGTGATCTATACAATGCTAAGAAAAAGTATACAACAGACAAGAATTTTAACTTTATTGCTACAATTTCACAATGCAAATGAGTGGAATACTCTTTTACCCAAGTGATATTTTCATAAGATTCTACTAGGTTATTTGTTCTCAGGTAGATAGCCACTCCTCCACCTTTATGGTTAGAACGACAGTAAAAATCAGTTAATGAATAACTTTGGATTTGAAACAGGTTATGTTATCTGCAGATTTTTGGTGTTCACTGACAACTAGTATGTGGGAAGTAATATCTGAAAGATAGTGGTCGAAAACATCAATCTTATTGCCTAATCCCTCTACATTATAATGAAGGAAAGAAATATTGCTTTCTTCAGGCACATTTTGTGCATGAGCATCCCCTCTTCTGATTTTTAGTTTCCCTTATTATTTATAATGTTGCAAATATCAGTAATCATCTTAGTGAAGATCTTGGAGCTTAACCTGTTTAAGTGAGTACCATCTTTCCCCAGACATTTGTTGCTTAAACACTTATTTGGATTGATAAATATTACTCCTAGATTATCACAGATCTCACGAATACTACAATTTATCATCTCTATACAAGTATGACTCACAGACCTTCTGTAGATTATTCCGCTGACTACAGTTCTTGAAGACCTGTATAAGTTTCTAGCTGATCGGATTAAGTTTCTAGTTTTACTGACAATTTCTTCCTTGGTGGTGCTGTATAGTGAATTTGTTCCTACATGAATGTAAACACCTTTGTAGATTCTTGTGGCTTCACCAGAAGATCTCGGATTTGAATTACGAATATTGATTAAGTGATTATTTGATTGATGGATCCAGATACCAGGGCAAACGTCGAGTCTCGATTTTGGCACATCAACATTTTTTAGTAGTGAGTCACCTATAATGAGAAAGTCTTCTTGATTTTCCTTTTCAGTACTGTGATGACTAATTGGTTTTTTTCTGTATGTGTTGTTGTTCCAGTGATACTTGTTTCTTGAATATGTGTTTTCACTTTGTACTTCTTCATGAACAGTGGATATTAAAGGTTCAGAAAAATGAGTATCGTCACTTCGCGAGTTTTCACTGTTAAGATTGCTTACAACACCTTTCCTGATTTTGATAGAAGATTTTACAGTTTCACTATGACCATCAAAAACCGTGGCACTTAATGATTCAGTATACTGGATATCATCACTTTACAAGTTTTCACCATTAAGTTTGCTTACCACACTGTTTCTGCATTGGGAGGAGGTTTCACTTTCATCTTCTACACATATAGCGCAGCTAGAAGATTCTGTCAACTGGATGTAGTCTATTTGCGAGTTTTCTCTGTAACGTTTGTTTACAGATCTGTTACTGCTTTTGAGATGGTGTTTTTCATATTCGCATTTTTCACAATTACTTTTTTCATGTCTCATAAGCTCACTATTTACTTGTTTCAGTAGTGCTATTTCTGATTTTAGATTGTCAATTTCAGTTTTAAGAGATTTAATAACTCATTCTTTTGTGTTAACTGATGTCGCTAATGTTACGTTTTCCATATGTAAACACTCGAAACATGACCATTAAAAATGCCCACCATTGATGTGCACAAAATTCGCCCATGCCAGCCAACGTGTTTATATGTGACTTTTGTGACACCCTGTAACATTAGTCGCCACCATTATGACTGTGCTACACACTGTTCTACATAAAACCCATCAACTGGATCACAGTTATAACACATTCCAGCAGCCAACCACTACATTTAACCTCTAAATCCATGCATAATTCCTCACGCTTTCATCCCATAAAAACATTATATCTTTCCTTCTTTTTTCCCATGCATGATGATAACTTATGCACGATCAAGTATCATTAGGCCAGAAAACTGTTCTATTGCTCCCAGCACAATTTCTTCCATCCTTTTCACTCAATAAACTCACACTACATTATTCAGTTCTCCTTATAATAATCTAATGCTTTCATTCACCCATTTCCTGTGTCATTTCCCATTTCCTATTATCATCCCCACCCCAATGGACCCCTACTCCATCTTTCTGCACCATTTCATAAAAGCATACCTATCCCAAGGTAAAATCCAGTCCCTCATCCTGTTTCTTAAACATTGTCTGAATCACGGAATCCCACCAACTGCCTAACCATAAAAATCCCTCACTCTGGATCCCACCCTTCCTTTCATAAGGACCCTCACCTTTTCAGATTCTACCAGTCCTTATCCCTCACAAACCTGGTAGTGCTAAAACACCTGTCCATGGCACAGACAGCCCAGAACCACCTCTATTCCCTCTGCAAGATAATGTTAAATGTGCAGTTGCTGAAATAGAAACTCTTGCACACTCCAACACCTGCAAAGCATTCCAGACATCAATTCCATAAATGGGTCAACCTGTTAACATCCTGCTCCTGTCTTGGGGCACCACTATCCATCAATACCCATCCTTCCACAGTGAAACCCCTCATCATCAACCCCTAATAGCTCCCAGACCCAACCTAGCTAGCCTTTTCAATTTACCACATCCTCCAAAACTCCCTCCCAACACCTCACTAAACAAGCAAATCCAAAGCACTGTTGTTAACCTTTCCACCAAAACCTCAATTCCACAGAAGTTTCAATCCTGTCCAGGTGCCTAACCTTCAACCCCACCCCTAAATTTAACCATGCTGGACTGTCAAAAAACCTACTCTCCTTCTCCCGATTCTTACAATGGAAACACTCCTTTGCAGCCAGTCCCTCCAAACCAAAGCCTACCTAATGCCAACTTTGAATCTTGCCTCTCCCAATTCACATCACCATCCAACCACGGCCCTCCTCCCTTCCCACCACTAGTCAGATCCTGGATTTCTGTACTTCCAACTTGGCCTCACCATCTTTCCCTAGGTTCCTTCCTAAGAACTCTAACCTTTCATCAGAAGAAAAGACAGGCATACACAACCTAAAAACAGATCTAGACATTATCATCTTCCCTGCAGAGAAAGGCTCCACCACTGTTGTGATGAGTCGCAGTGAGTGCCTGATGGAAGGCCTCTGCCAACTGTCTGACTCCTCCACTTACAATCTCTGCCAAAGTGATCCCATCCCTGAAGTCCAATGTAATCCCCAATCCCTACTGAAATTCACAGGCCCTTCCCAGAACCTCTGACACGAGTCCATCTCCCTCCTCAACCCACCAACACCCCACACATTAAATTTCTACATGCTCCCTTGTTGACCAACAGCTCCAACCAATTGCCTGAAATCTAGCCTCTCACATCAAAGATACTAACCACTTTCTTCATCAGTTTTCCACCATCCCCATCCCTCTACCTCCTGGACCCCACTCATCACACACATACACAAACATCCCTCACACCCATGGCCCTGCTGCAATTGAACACTACCTCTCCCAACATCATTCAGACTCCAAACCCACCACCTCATTCCTTACACACCTTATTAACTATATCCCAACCCACAACTACTTTTTCTTTGAAGGGAAGGTTTGAAAACAAATCTGTGGCAAAGTCATGGGCACTCACATGCCACCCTCCAAGGCCAACCTGTTTACGGGCCATTTAGAGCAAACCTTCTCAGCCTCCCAAAACTCCCAGTCCTTAGTCTGGTTCAGGTTCATTGATGATATCATAATTATCTGAACTCAGTGCCACGTCTACCTATCTACATGCTTGAGTATCATGTCATTTTTGGAAACCCAGAATCTACTCTGTAGAATTCAACATGGATTCCGGAAACAGCGATCGTGTGAGACCCAACTCGCTTTATTTGTTCATGAGACCCAGAAAATATTAGATACAGGCTCCCAGGTAGATGCTATTTTCCTTGAATTCCGGAAGGCGTTCGATACAGTTCCGCACTGTCGCCTGATAAACAAAGTAAGAGCCTACGGAATATCAGACCAGCTGTGTGGCTGGATTGAAGAGTTTTTAGCAAACAGAACACAACATGTTGTTATCAATGGAGAGACGTCTACAGATGTTAAAGTAACCTCTGGCGTGCCACAGGGGAGTGTTATGGGACCATTGCTTTTCACAATATATATAAATGACCTAGTAGATAGTGTCGGAAGTTCCATGCAGCTTTTCGCGGATGATGCTGTAGTATACAGAGAAGTTGCAGCATTAGAAAATTGTAGCGAAATGCAGGAAGATCTGCAGCGGATAGGCACTTGGTGCAGGGAGTGGCAACTGACCCTTAACATAGACAAATGTAATGTATTGCAAATACATAGAAAGAAGGATCCTTTATTGTATGATTATATGATAGCGGAACAAACACTGGTAGCAGTTACTTCTGTAAAATATCTGGGAGTATGCGTGCAGAACGATTTGAAGTGGAATGATCATATAAAATTAATTGTTGGTAAGGCGGGTACCAGGTTGAGATTCATTGGGAGAGTCCTTAGAAAATGTAGTCCATCAACAAAGGAGGTGGCTTACAAAACACTCGTTCGACCTATACTTGAGTATTGCTCATCAGTGTGGGATCCGTAACAGATCGGGTTGATGGAGGAGATAGAGAAGATCCAAAGAAGAGCAGCGCGTTTCGTCACAGGGTTATTTGGTAACCGTGATAGCGTTACGGAGATGTTTAGCAAACTCAAGTGGCAGACTCTGCAAGAGAGGCACTCTGCATCGCGGTGTAGCTTGCTCGCCAGGTTTCGAGGGGGTGCGTTTCTGGATGAGGTATTGAATATATTGCTTCCCCCTACTTATACCTCCCAAGGAGATTACGATTGTAAAATTAGAGAGATTCGAGCGCACATGGAGGCTTTCAGACAGTCGTTCTTCCCATGAACCGTACGCGACTGGAACAGAAAAGGGAGGTAATGACAGTGGCAAGTAAAGTGCCCTCCGCCACACACCGTTGGGTGGCTTGCGGAGTATAAATGTAGATGTAGATGTACATTCCTTCACAACTTTAAATATTTTCTCCCATCCACTTCTTGTCTACCCAACACGCCACCTTCCTCAAATGTTGACTTCCACCTCTATGATGGCTCTTTCCACACCTCTGTCTACATTAAGCCCACGAGTCATCAACAGTACCAGCGTTTTGACAGCTGTCATCCCTTCTGCACTAAAAAATCACTGATTTATGGCCTAGCCACACATGGACGACTTACATGCAGTGACGAGAATTCCCTTTTCCAGTATGCTGAATGCCTCACAAAGGCCTCCACAGACAGGCAATATACAGCAATATCCACCAAACTTAGAACATACCCACACACAGCTCAACCCTCCCAACCACCCCCTAGAATCAGCCACAAAGGAGTGCCAACCTCATCACCCAATATCACTCTGGGCTGGAACAACTGAACCATATTGTTCAGATGGCTCTAATTATCTCTCATCCTATTCTGAAGTGAGGGACATCCTATCCAACATCCTTCCCACCATTCCTAAAGTGGTATTCTGTTGCTCACACAACCTACACATCATTGTAGTCCATCCCTATGCCACGTCCATTCCCAACCGTTTGCCACAGGAATCATATGCCTGTGGCAGACCTAGGTGCATTACCTGTCCAATCCACCCATCCAGTGCCACCTACTCCAGTCCAGTCACAGGCTTATCCTACCTCATCTGAGGCTGAGCTACCTGTGAAAGCAGCCATGTCATATACCAACTCTAATGAAAACACTGCACAGTCTTGCATGTTGGTATTACAACCAACCAGCCACTGACCAGAATGAATGGCTACTGCCAAACTGTTGTCAAGAACAAAGTTGAACTCCCATGGCACAACATCCAGCTGAACACAACATGCTCAATTTCAGTGGCTGCTTCATAACCCGGGCCATCTGGATTCTTCCCTCCACCATCACCTTTTGTGAACTGCACAGTTGTCCTTGCAACAAATTCTCCACCCATCACTGTCCTGGCCTCAGTCTCAGGTAACCCATTAACCCACACCCTCCACCCAGCAGTTTCTCCTTTCTGTCACCCCTTCCCTGTTCATGACCCCATGTCTCCTCCACCATGTACCACTTCCCACTGGCTGTTACAATCATGCCAGCCCTTATACCTGCCACCTCTCCCTCCCGCATTCCTTGCCAACAAACTGGTCACCTACCTCCAAGATGCTAGCCATCCACCTCAAGTCCCTCTCACTGCCTCCCACCTCCCTTTCCCTCTACCCACCCCACCCGAACCTACACCCACCACAACCAGTCCAGCCACCAAAAAGTAACATTGGCACTGTTTGTCTATCCAGTGCCATGTAGGGGCACAGGTGTGAGTATGCATATATGTCTGTCTGTGCATGATTTATTTTACTCCAGCTCGCCAAAGGATAACTATAAGAGCTAGCACATTTTATTTCTTTCGTTTGTGTCTATTGATAACTCAATGCTTCCACGTTTTGGTGAATAGTCTCCTTTAACCCTAAAGTATTTACATAATTATTTCCTGACATTTTGCTGATCCTGGCATTTCTTTCAGGGAAGCAGATTAGCTAACCTTCATTCTTCACAAATGAGTTAATTATCATTCTTCCTACTCTCATTTAAAGAAACAAAACTACTCATAAACTTATTAGAGATAGCAGAAAAAAAGCTATCTAGTCTTCTGAAACTTTAGATAATGGGAATTACTGGCATTAATTGAAAAAAAAAAAAATTACTGTGTGTGGCAGTTAAGTTTACGATTAAGAAAGAAGAAACTTGGTGATTAATGGCTTTTTTATGATGAAGTCTTCAGAGATGGAGCACATGCTCAGAATGGACAAGGAAAGGTAGCAAATGAGTCACGTCCTTGTCAAAGGAACCTTCCTGGTATTCACTGTAAGTGATTTTGAGAAATCAAAGAGAAAAAAGCCTGGTTCCCTGGCAGGGGATTTGAACCCCACTCTTCATGTGTGAGTCCCATGCCTAAACCACTGCACAGTTTTGCTCAGGTATATGGTTAAGCATAGCTTCAAGATCACAACACAAAATTTAGAGACTATCCATAATTTACAAGAGAGGAGGATTGTTATTTTGAATGATATGAATATTTCCACAATGGCTGTTGGGTAAATCAACCACTGCTGTAATAAATGATGTGGGTATGTAGAACTACATATGGAACAGAGTCAGCAACATGTGTTGTGAGAAGAACTTACATGAGAAATATAATAAGGAGCAGTACCAGAGAAGTGTAGCTATAAACTTATCACAAACAGTATTAGGAAACTATAGTGCAGTCCACCAATTTATTTTATGATAAAAAATACATTTTGGAAAGAAAGGTGTTTGAAAGAAAGAAGTCAGGAAAAACACATAATTGCTATGATTAGGGACTTCAAGAAGATAGTTTATATTATGTGAAGAAATAGGTTGGTGTGGGATGAGATGTTAAGAGGGAAACTAAATTATATGTTTCAGACAGTCTGTTCTGGAAAATAAATAAATGGTTCAAAGAACTGGACACGACACGCATAATGAGACAGTCAGAGGTCAAAGACTCACTGGTGAAGAGTGGAAAGAACATCCTCAAAATTCCAAGAAAGCAGATTAGCTAACTAGTACTTACCTTCAGGATACAAGATCCCTAGTACTGCTGATGGATACATTTCAGGTAGAAAATAATAATAGTTGCTTTTTCAATTTTGTTCTCAGTTCTTCAGAAAGGAAAGAGGAATATGACTGGGAGAGACTGGAAAAGGAGGATGGGATTTTTCTGGAGAGAGGAGAGGGGGGGGGGGATATCAGATCACACAGGCCTAAGATTTTCAGACCCATTTGTTACAAAGATGAGGGAAGGCAAACATGTAGGAAAATGAGGTGGGCAGAGTCAGGCAAATGGCTGACACATAGGCGATCTTGCAGTCAGGCTGTAGTTCACGCAATTTTACTCCATTGGCCGAGTGCACACAGGCAAAAGTGGCAATGCAGTAGAGCCATCCGGCAAGTAGCCTATGTTACCCATGCCTGCCAGTGAGCATGATAAGGGGCAGGCAGAGGCATCCTTTCTCCATTGGACAATGCTGGCAAGCAGATCTAATCTGTGCTTAATTATGCTTAACTTTTGACACACCCTGTTTTAATTGTTTCTTTCACAATTTATGTACAGCCTCTGTGCACTTTATTGTTAAATGTCAGTATCTAGTCTCTTGGTTTTAATTTTTCCATTGATTTTACTGTTGTTTGACTTTTCTGTGCCGTATCCCTATATTTCATTCCCTCTTTCTGTTTTGCTTCTACCTAGACCATATTTATTTTTACTTACAGGGTTGCTGCATGTGCTGCAATATATAGTCTCACACGAATCATATACTCACTAATATTAGACATCCCATTCCAAACTATGTATTGTGCTATTATGTCCCTAATACAATCAGTTTTCGTTTCTCATCTCTGTGCAGCTTTTTTCAGTTTATTTCTATGCAGCATACTGAAAGAATTTAAAGGCAACGAATACTTATTTTTACAGGCATAGAAAAGTGATAAAATCCTCTACTACACAATCACCCACAGTTCACTATAAAGTACATGACAGTGCTACATTTAATTGTACAATGAATGAAGGTTTCTGACTATTCTTTTCATGGGTGGACAGTGGGAAAAATGATAGTATATTAGATTCAGAATGAGCTGTTATTAGTCTAATTTCATCTTTAGTCTCTACAGGAGTGATACAAAGGGGGCTAGAAAATGTTTGTACATTCTATCCTAGAAAACAGTTATTGGTATTTCCTCCCAGTTGACATTTTCAGCATTTCAATAACACCCTCTCACCAATCAAATAAGTCTGCAGATATTTACATTGGCCTTCTTTCTATGTATATATCCATCTATGATATCCCCTGTTGTTTTGGTTTGAAGTGGATCACACACACACACACACACACACACACACACACACACACATCAGCAGTATTCTATGAAGGCCAATACAAGTGCTTTTTTTCACAAGCAAACCACAATATTCCAATACGCTAGAAATCAATCAAACTCTTTAATTTCATTTACCTGCAACTAAACCAGTGTTATCATCACATTTCATATTCTCACACACTGTTTTCTGTTCACCTCTGTAACTGAGTAATAAACATATCAGACTGCCATGTGGAGCATTCTGGTTCAATCCCTGGCACTGGCAAAGGTATTTCCTTGTTGAGAGGGCTGGAAAGGGATGCAGTCAACCTTGTGAGGCCAATTGAGAAGCTAACTAAATGAGAAGTAGCAACTCCAAGGTCTACAAAGCTGACCATGGCCAGGAGAGTGATGTGCTGACCCCACATCCATTCATACTGAATCCTAATGACAACTGGCAGAGGAAGACACTGTGAGCAGTCTGCATCACATGGTCCTCTGGGCCTGATCATGTAGTTACTTTACACATTTATGCTATCAGCTGTTTGTATGACAAAACTGACTCCATTTGTGAATCATTACTGGCCTCCAGCACTGCTGCCAGAAACACTTTAAATGTAGAAAGAAACATATTTCTAGCTTTCAGAACTGTCAGCTCCTTTAGTACGGAAGAAAGAGAGGTCAGTTTGGGAAGATCAGAAAAGAGAGACAGATCACTTTGAGCCCAGTTGAGAGGGACTTACCTGCTGTGGATGAGGGGAAATAAAGCTTACTAATTTTACATTTTATAAGGCTCATAAATTTATATTTGAGTACATAAGGGCTAGCTGCCAGTTGTTGCAGGAGTCTGCTATTACATTAATATATGACTGGATCAGTGGCAAGTCATAGTTAAATGCTCTGAGGTGGAGGCATCCCAAAAGATACATTAAAATACAGAAAGAACCAGAACTCCACTGACAAACTTCAGAGGTTTTTCAGGGTTGCCTCCTGAGTATTTTCCTACAGTCTCGAGCAGCTTGTTACAGAGTTATTGCATTTCATTTGGTTTCTTGTCTCAGTTAGCTTTGTACCTGTGCTGCACTGAAAATAACACATAACAGTGCAAATGTCAATGGTATGTAGCATGTGTCTTGCCTCCATTCGCTCACGGTAAATACTGTTGACAACAGTAGTACCTATTTTACTCTTCACCTCCAAGCTTGCATTCAATACTGTTCAGTTCTATCTTGGATTTGTTTTTCCAGCTGTGTTAGTTGTATGTTAACAGTGATACATAGCTATGTGGAAAGGTGTACTGATGAAGACTTGGCTGACATGCATTCATATATGGGTTCACTGACTGCAATGGAAGAATTTTCAATATATAAAGTACACAGCAAATTGGTCACATAAGTTTAATGTAAAAACATGGATCAGTTTTCAGTACCACTAAGCGTATATTCTTCAGAAGGAAAATCACCTATAATGTTTTAAACATATTGTAAAATAAATGTCTAAAACACTTAAAACAAGACAATATTAAAAAGGAGAACATGGTGTAATACTGCCACTTACATAAATTACATGATGTTAAAATTCTAAGCATACATGCTGAGCTAAGGAGCTCAAGACAAACAGTAGAAAATATGGAATAAAGGTCTCCATGGAAAGAGTAAAAATTGTTACATGGGTACAACCTGTTAAAAGAGCAGACAGACTGAACATGCAACTAGTTACGATGGCAGGTAAATGTGGTGTAGAGTGTGCTACTTACTGGGACCCAGTAGCATGATAAATGTTCAACTGTTTGACATACGCAACTCTTGCAGTAATACATCAGTCTGGTACATACTTAGATGTTTTAAACAAAGTAAATTGTCACCAGAATGAGATTTTCACTCTGCAGCATAGTGCTAGTTCTGCAAGGTTTGCAGGAGAGCTTCTGTAAAGTTTGGAAGGTAGGCGACGAGGTACTGGCAGAAGTAAAGCTGTGAGGACGGGGCGAGAGTCGTGCTTGGGTAGCTCAGTTGGTAGAGCACTTGCCCACGAAAGGCAAAGGTCCCAAGTTCGAGTCTCAGTCCGGAACACAGTTTTAATCTGCCAGGAAGTTTCAAAGTAAATTGTGTGTAGTGTAAAAGAAAGGATATACAAAAAACACAAAAGGAATAAAACAATTTTTGTAAAAATGACTACGATAGTGTGTAGCAAAAATGAATAAAATGGTTAATTACAAATATGTGTTGATAATAAAGAATGTGCTGCGGCAGGATTATATCAAGATGTTACAATAGCAAAAGGGGGGCAAATATGTTTTACATCAAATCTGCAAAACAAAATGTGGTACACAATGCTGTCGATGGTGCAATAAGTAACCAAGTACAGAGTCTGTAAAGGAAAGGAAGAAACAACATTTGCAGATGGGAGTGAATGGAACTATGAACCAAAGCATCATATAATTGTAAGCAATGGCTTCAAGGTATTAAAGAAACTTTTGTTTCATAAAAGTAGTTGTTAATTTAAGAGGAGGCCATCGTTACTTACCATATGTCTAAGGATCTCAAGTCCTAGAAGGCATCAAGTTTCAACCATTTCTTCTCTCTATGTAGAATCAATTGCCATTTTGTCTGCTCCTTTTGTACTGTGTCCCAACATTAATAAATGCTCAGTAAAAGTAGAATTACGAACCTTAGTACTTCTCTTTCCTAGCAAGTGTTCCTTACATCTTATATTAAAAGCCCTACAGGTAGGCAATATACTTTATACAGGGTGACTCACTGAAAACATGCACCACAAATACTGTGGAAATGGAAAGTGCTATCGTGTGTGGTTTTCACAGAATGGATTGGCAGTCAGGGGCTTGTACTGTTAACTAATAAAGTTTGTATTGCTAGCCAATAAACAGACTGTAGTAATATCGAAGAAGTGTATTTTCGTGCAAACATATGCTTTTTAAATGTAAAAATGTCTACTGACATCAACAAACTAAAAATAGGGTAAATCAGAAAGTCAATGGTGTTTGTTGCAGGATTCTAGTGCAAGTCATTTATGAGATACCATACTTTCAAAAGATTCCACACTGACACTTGTGCAATACCTGTGGTAGCACACATTAAAGAACAACATCAGTGCATACACTAGTCATGTGACTTCTGACAAGTAACGAGATAATTGACCTTCACAGCTTGTGTTGAAAATGATCACCAGCAGTGGCAATATACGCTTCCAGTCTGGTATGGAATGACTGCTGCACATGTGCTAGCATTTCAGTGGAGATGTCTGAGCCGGCTGCAGTAATAGGTCATTGCATAGCAAACGGGTGTAGTTGGTATGTACTTGTATACAGCGTCTTTCAACTTTCCTCATAGAAAAAAAAGTCTACAGGCATCAGATTTGGTGAATGGGCTGGCCAAAGTACAAATCCTCTGCATCCAATCCAATAATTTTTAAACAATTTGTGAAGACATGCTGTAGTACTTTGTGCACTATGGGTCGTATAGCTGATGTGGGTAATGCATGTCCCTCCCGGTCAGTACAGGAAAATCTTCTAACATCTGTAGAAGATGGTCTGTTTGGAAGTTACAATACTTGTGCACATTCAGTGTTCTGTCTATGAAACATGGACCTATGAGCGGACAGTTCGCTATCCCACACCACATGTTTACACTCCATGGACACTGACATTCCACCGAGGATTGTCAACAGACCAATAGTGCATGTTTCAATAGGTTACCTGGACATGATTGGTAAATGTGGCTTGATTACCAAACAAGATATATGATACATCTGGAGTATCCTGTTTTAATGCCCATGTACAGAAGTTAAGACAATTCTTATAATTATGTGATAGGGATGGAACCTATGTTGATGGAGAATGCATAGCACACCTCGCCGTATGATTGCGCTGGAGTTAGCATGCGGATCATCTGCAACAGCAGCAAGAACATTAATTCCCCCCTCTTCTGTTGTCACTTGTTTCCTTTTGTTACATTGCCTAGTGTTACACTACCACTTTCATATAACTGGTTGAAGAGGTTGATAAATAATTGCTGAGATGGTTGACATCTGTTGCGATATCTTGGCACATGCACCGTATGAGAATGAACTCCATTCATCCTACACTCTGCATATACCATGAGCATATCGGCTTTTTCTGCACTGGTAAATCCCATTGTCCACTCACCACCTACTGCTCGGACTGTCACACACTAACTGATTAGCAAGTTGCAGTGCACTCAAGTAACACACAATCACACTGTTAGCAAACATAACAACATCGTACCTAGCAACTATGCAGGTTGAATGGCACGAACAAATGTCGGTCTTGGAACTTTTCAAAATGCGGTATGTCATAAATGACCCGTACTAGAATCCTGCAACAAACACCACTGAAATTCTAATTTATCCTACTTTTAGTATGTTAATGTCAATAAGTATTGTTCCATTTAAAAAATTGTGTGTTTGCACAAAAAATACACTTTCTAAGTATTATTACAGTCTATTTATTGGCTAACAATGCGAGCACCTGATTACCAATCCATTATGTGAAAACCACACATCAATAGTACTTTTCATTTCCACAATACGTCTGACGCAAGTTTTATATTGAAATTTTATTTTTGGTTGCTGCTGTCAGCAATGATTAAAATTATGAGATTTTACCTGCCCGTTATCCAAGACTGTTACCAAATACAAAGAAGTCAGAAGAAAAATACTTAACACTGGTATGGCTATCAGTTTTAATAAATGGCGTGAATAAATGGGATTGCCAATGAACTATATAAGATCCTTGCTTAATGTCAAGCAGTGCAAGAAATAATCAAAGTATTTAAAAGTTCGGTTCCAAAAATTATTTCTGGTAAAGTCAGTTCGCTGCACAAAAAGAAAGATACTTCAGTTGAAGAGGCATATTACTTGTATTTAGAGCTAACAAAAGTGTTTTATGAGCATTTTATTTTTCAAATAGACTTGATATGGGACTTTAGCAATGATTGGTTAAATAGGTGCAAAAATGTAATGTATGAAAGGAATGAATAGAGATTAGTTATACTCAACAGCATTATTCCTGTAGCAAAGTGTTGTAATGAAGTTGGCTTTCATAAATCTGATAACAAATTTTTCAGTTGAGTGCTAAATAAGATACAAATAAAAATTACAGAAGAGGAGAATACCCTCTTTAAGAAAGGACTCTAACAGAATGTAATACTTAAAGTTACAGATCCAAATGTAGTTGAAAACTTCACTGCTGAACTTAAGATTGGACTCAATAATATAAAAATGGAAGATTCCCAGTAGGTTAGACTACTCCATGATGTTTGTTACATTTTCAGTAAAAATTAATCTAATGGTCAGTTTCCATAAAATAAACATTTGAAAATAATAAAAAATATTAATGCTGAACTAAAGCAAAAGAGAGCCTTTATAACAAAATCTGATAAAGCTAATGCTGTAATTGTTGCCAGTAAAGATAAATATGTTTCTAAAACTTTAGATTTGTTTGAGGAAAACAAATTTTCTAAACTAGAAGAGGATTCCACTTCCACCTTGAATAAGAAATCAGGGTCTCAGTACGTGATGCAAAAAGCCTGTTAAAAGCATTTCATAAGAAACAAATGACTAACATGAAGCCACAAGTTCCTAGGCTACGTTCTCAGTTCAAGATCCATAAAATTAATCACCCGGTTAATCCAACTGTGAACAGTATTAGCACTGGGTACCATTAATTAGCTAGGTTTGTTTATGAACGGATTAAAAAAATCATATATCTTCCAAAATGATTGTAGCAAATAGATCTTGGTGAATAAAATTAAAAACTTGGACTGGAACCAAGAGACAAAATTAATATCATTTAATGTTACTAATTTGTACACTAATGTACCACTTCAAACAAAACTAGAAATTGTGCATAAAAATCTGTGTGCTTTTAAAAAAGCCTTATACAGTTACTGAGAGTGGTAGTTAAATTCAACTATTTTGAATTTAATGAAAAACTTTTAACTACCATATGGGCTTACAATGGGTAACCTGTTAGCACGTCTTCTAGCAGGCATTTTTATAAATTTACTAGAAGAGAAATTTTTCCAAAGTCATGCTGCCTCAGAATTAGGCATTCAGTTGTACTCTAGGTATGTAAATGATATTTTGATTATATACAATGGAACTAATGAATGGGTTAAACAAATCTTTGAAATATTTCATAATCTTCATGAGGAAATTAGTTTCACTGGTGAGTTACAAAATGAAAAACAAGACCTAAATTATTTGGATCTAAATTTTGCTGTAGTAGATGATAAAATAACTTCTGATGTCTCCCATAAGGCAATGAGTACTGGTCAGATAGTGTCTTCAGATTCAACACAGTCAGTCCCAAAAGACAGTTTTATTTTAATCACTTATTCATCACTGTCTAGTCACACAGCACTTAGGTAATGGATTCAATGAGTGTTGATTAAAAAGTGTGACTGCAAAGTTGTTTTCTTCACAAATAATAGTTATTTAATCCATAATTTAAAAAATTCAAATGAACCTTTACGTATTTCAGGAGTTTACAAAATTACTTGTGGTAGATGCCTGGCATCCTGCATCAGATGAACTGGTAGGGCTTTTAACAGAAGCTATAAGGAACAATTGCTAGGGAAGAAAAGTACTAATGTTCAACATTCTACTTTCGCAGAGCATTTATTAATATCGGGACATAATCCAAAGGAGCAGGTGGAATGATAGTTCTACATACGGAGAAGAAAGGGTGGAAACTTGATGTGTTGGAAGAACTTGAGATCTTTAGACATGTGGTCAGTAATGATGGCCTCATCTTAAACAGATAACTAGTTATGAAACAAAAGTTTCTTTAATTCCTTTAAGCCACTGCTCATAACTATATGCTGCTTTGGTTCATGTTTCCATTTACTTTCATTCAGAAACATTGTTTATCCCTTTCCTTTATCAACTCTGTACTTCCTTACTTCTTTACTGATAGCACGCCAGATGGCATTGAATACCACATTCTGTTTAGCAGATTTTGTGTAAAGCCTATCTCCCCCTTGTTGCTCATTGTCACATCATGATAAAATCCTGCTACAGTATGTTCTTTATTCTCAGCACATATTTGTAATTAACCATTTTATTCATGAAACTTCCTGATAGATCAACACTGTGTGCTTGACCTTTGCCTTTTGCAGGAAAGTGCTTTACTGACCAATGAGAGCAGGCCTTGCAAGTGTCATAAGAGAGCCTCTGTGAAGTCTGGAATTTAGTAGACAAGGTCCTGGAAGAAATAAAGCTGTGAGGATGGATTGTGAGTCATGCTTGGGTAGCTCAGTAGGTAGAGCACTTGCTCGAGAAAGACGATGGTCCTGAGTTCGAGTCTCAGTCCAGCACACAGTTTTAATCTGCCAAGAAATTTCATATCATCATACACTCTGCTGCACAGCAAACATTTCATACTGGTAATTTATTCATTTTTGCTACATACTGTCATAGTAACTTTTATAAAAAAAAATTTTTTCTTTGTTTTATAGTACATACCATTTATTTTGTTTAAAATGTTTAAATATGTTCCATATTGATATATTACTGTAACAGTTGCATATTCAATACAGTTGAGTGTTTATCATGCTACTAGCATCCAGTAAGTAGCATCCTCTACACCACGTTTACCTGGCATTGTAACTACACTGAAGTGCCAAAGAAACTATTATAGGCATGCATATTCGAATACAAAGATATGTAAACAGGCAGAATACGGTGCTGTGGTCTGCAACACCTATATAAGACAGCAAGTGTCTGGTACAGTTGTTAGATTGATTACTAATGCTACAATTGCAGATTATCAAGATTTAAGTGAGTTTGAATGTGGTGTTATAGTGGCACACGAGCAATGTGACACAGCATCTCTGAGGTAGTGATGAACTGGGGTTCTTCCCATGTGACCATTTCATGAGTGTACCACGAATATCAGGAATCTGGTAAAACATCAAATCTCTGAGATCACTGCAGTCACAAAAAGATCCTACAAGAACGGGACCAACAATAACTAAAGAGACTCATTCAACATGACATGAGTGCAACCATTCTGCAAACTGCTGCAGATTTCAGTGCTGGGCCATCAACAAGTGTCAGCATGTGAACCATTCAATGAAACATCATCAATATGGGCTTTTGGAGCCAAAGGCCCACTCATGTATCCTTGATGACTGCACAACACAAAGCTTTATGCATCACCTAGGCCCATCAACACTGACATTGGACTGTTGATGACTGGAAACAAGTTGCCTGGTTGGATGAATCTCGTTTCAAATTATATCAAGCAAATGGATGTGTACGGATAAGGAGACAACCTCATGAATCCACGGACCCTGCATGTCAGCAGGAGACTGTTCAAGCTGGTAGAGGCTCTTTATGGTGTGGGGCATGACCAGTTGGAGTGATATGGGACCCCTGATGTATCTAGATATGACTCTGACATGTGAGACGTACATAAGCACCCTGTATTATCACCTACATCCATTCATGACCATTGTGCATTCCGACAGACTTGGGCAATTCCAGCAAGACAATGCAACAGCCCACACATTCAGAATTGCTACAGAGTGGCTCCAGGAACACTCTTCTGAGTTTAAACACTTCTGCTGGCCACCAAACTCCCCAGACACAAACATTATTGAGCATATCTGGGATGCCTTGCAATGTGCTGTTCAGAAGACACCTCCATCCCCTTGTTCTCTTATAGATTTATAGGCAGCTCTGCAGGATTCCTGGTGTCAATTCCCTACAGAACTACTTCAGACATTAGTAGAGTCCACGCCATGTCATGCTGCAGCACTTTTGCATGCTCGTGAGGGCCCTACACGATATTAGGCAGGTATACCAGTTTCTTTGGCTCTTCAGTGTAGTTGTCACACATTCAGTCCAATGTCTGCTCTTTAACAAGCTGTACCTGTGTGACATTTTTACTGTTCCCGGTGGAGGACTTTATTCCATATTTTCTGTTGTTTGACTTGAGCTCCTTAATTCATTACATATGTTTTCAATTTTAATGTCATGTAATCTATGTAAGCGACACTTTTATTCCATGCTCTCATTTTGAATGTTGTCAATTATTAAGTTTTTTATATGTTTATTTTATAATATGTTTAAAATATTATAGGTGATTTTTCTTCTCAGGAAGATACCCTTAGTGGTAAACTTAGTGATATTGGTCAAGGTTTTTACATTAAACTTATGCATCCAGTTGGCTACATACTTTATATACTGAAAATTTCTTTATGGTTCCTGCTGTCAGTCATGTTTAAAATTGTGCAATGGAAGAACTCTATGCTGAGCTTTTCCCACAATGATGGCAGCCACCTCACAGTACAGTGTTGTGTCAGGGTTGTTGCATTACTGTGTTGTCTGTCATATATTTGGTTATCACATATTACAGGCCTCTTCACTATTGTACAGGTATTTTCACAGAGACAAGGATGATTACAGTAACAAACCTAATAAATTATAATCACTGTAGTGAGCCGCCAGAGACCATGTGTCCCTCATATTAAAATATTCAGAAGGTATCCCTGAACAGCCTCTGAAAGTTTGTCAGTGGAGTTTTTCACCCAGTATATGCATTGAAAAATTTCAATTTCAGAGAGCATTTCAAATATTTTTGATACAGACTGACATAATGACACTCAACTTTTTTACAACTGTTATAGTTAATGATGTTTTTTATTTAGTTGCTATTCTTTTAGCTGTACCTTGAAGTGCCAGTTAGCTCCAAGTAGCACAAATTTTGGGGCACATCTTTTATGGAGTACAGCTCTTATAGGGTTCCCAGAGGCTCAACTAGCTGATCACAAGGGAGTCATATGGACCTACACACAATCATCACATTTTGGTGCTTACAATGAAGGGAACTCAACAGTGCTCGAACCTTCACTATCAAATCCCTACCTCTGTACATTTCTATTATGCTTTGATGTTTCATTAACTGATGTTCAGTTTTAATGTTTTGATACTGTTAATGGTACTCCTTTGTTACTGGCATTGGCCATTCTGTTCACTGTAGCAAAGGCACATTAAATTTGTGAAAGTGTTGCTAGAGTTCACTAAAGCCTGCGTCACATAGGATGGTGCTTCCGTGCATAGAGCTGGAGCAGAAAGGAAGTGCGAGGGGATGAGAACTGCACATGCCCAGCAGCAGAGAGTGAGCAAACAAAGTCCACATTGCTGAACTGCATTGCTGTGGATAACAGTCAGACTCATTTGAATACAGTACATTGCATTATACATGCTGACACAGCTTTGTGATGACGTGAAGTACGATTTTTCTCAAAATGACATTAAAACCCCTTGCAATAATTACCATTTATTGTGATTTGAACAGCATTATAAGTAAAAATTTAATACACAACAAAATTAACTTGAAGCACAAACCGAAATCATTACATTTGCTTGTCAACTGCTTCTGCTCAATACAATTTTTAAAAATGTGTAGTGTGTGTGTGTGTGTGTGTGTGTGTGTGTGTGTGTGTTTGACAACAGTTAAGTGCAATCACTGTGTGTAAAAAACAATTATGGTAGAAAAGACTAATGTTAAAGACTATCATAAAAATGGTCAGTAAGTTGTCATATTTTTTGTTGTTAATGGGCATTATGAGTGTAAACTAACATGTTCGATATGACAGTGAGAGAACGCATTTATAATCCACTGAACAAGCAAAAAATTAATCATCATCTGCGGATAACTCCAGGGAATCTGACCGATAACATCAAAAACCACCGATATCTCAACAGGTAACATTTGCTGTCATTTTAAGGTCTTACCCAGTTCATGCCTTGAAAATGACAGAGGTTTACAACATGGTGGGAGAAGTGTAACTTCTCCTTGGGCAATATGTAGAACATTATAGTCTGCATAATTAAAAGGTTACAAAGTCCTAATCAAAAAGGCTATGAAGTTCTCATTATTATGTATGCAACTGATATGTTGACAAACACATTTTTTAAACCACAAGTCTTTAAAACAAAGAAATATTATTACTTTGTTCCAAAGTCTACATCACAATACCATCATCACTTCTATTTGAGTCTGTTTCTGAACAATCTGATTTTAAATTTACGATGACAGGTTCAAGGCTTATATCCATCATCATATCCCTGTCAAATTCTTCTTGTAGAGCTTTTCAGCATGCTACACAGTCTGTGCCCACACTACAGGTGGGATGTTGTTTGTTGTCTCATTGTCTATTGCCTCATGCACAAGCGATTCACTGTATGTTATCCTGAATGTTTTGTTTTTTTCTCCCACATAGCCTTAAAATCCTTTGCCCAAATTAATTCCATGGGGCACATAGGTAAACAAAAAACTGTGTGATCCCATTCACATGCAAGGAAGTCAAGTTTGTATGTTCTGTCATGCGACTTGTACAGTATAAATTAACAAGCTGCAGGAGATTGGCATGAGTCTGGTTTATACGGTGCTTAATATTGTTATTTTTAAGCTGGGGAAAAATATCCACTTTTCTGGTGTTTCTACTTGATTTTTTTTTTCTATAAGAGTTGAATTATAACTGGCAATGACTGACTTCGAAGCAAGGTATGACAAGAATTTTGAATCACATCATGAAACTGACAGCATTCATTGCCAAATTGTAATAACTGCTGTTTTTCTTGCACATAAATACAAGTTTATTCTCAGAAATAAAACCAGAAGAAGAGTCAGCATGCAGAATAATTATCCAAGAACCTATCCCTATGAGAACTTTAAAACTGCTAGTACCACCACTCATTTTCCAGCAGATCTTCTTGGAATGATTCTAATTGGCCCATGTTTCATCAAGGTAATACACTGTTGAACCACCTCCTTCTCTTGTATCATGAATCTTTATATCAGATATAGTTCATGCTCCAACTAGGTCACTTTTTTGAACTAAAAACTTTCTTCTTAACATATCTGGAACCAACATCTCTTAAAATTCTTTACCTTGGTGAAGCACTTACCACTGAAGCCTGGATAGCTGTAACATGTTTTTGTTACATCGGGCATTCATCATCCACATGGAGCACTTTAAACATTGTTGTTAAAACTATCCATTTGTGTTACAGGTTCCTTACGATTTCGATGCTTTCCAGGTGACACGAAACCATCTCTTTCTATGGTTCCTACAGCTCTGAAACTTTCCTTTACAGTTCTCTTAGCCGACACCACATGGTTCACAAGTTTGTACTTGTGTTTTCCAATATCAACAGTAGGAGACCTGCTTTTAAACTCACATTTGAAAATGTTATAAATGGGGAAATAATCTGCCTTGCCTGCTTATGAAGCACTTCACGTTTATTGTTGTCACCTGACTTTTTTAATCTCACTTGAACATTTACAAGACACACATTCACAGCTATACTGCTGCAAGAAAAAAAAAGGAAACAAAAAAATTGATAGTTGAATGAATAATTTGGTTGTCTCGAAGTGCAGCAACAGTGCAGTATGTAGGAGCGAGATTCTCGCTCTCAAGCTATAACTCTCTGCTAGCTGCTTGGAAAGAGAATGAATATTATTGGCCGCCAGTGGCTAGCGGAGGGGGATGCACAGAATGACTGAAAATTGGGCCGCCTTCTTACATGACGCGAGCAACAGTATACAGTAACATTTGAGTGTCACTATCTAGTGAGAATTTCATGAGGGATTAGAAAAAATAAGAGTATGAGAGATGTGTTATTACTTTCAGTTGCAAACAAATTCCTTGCTTGCTACTTGGATTTGCTTCATAAAGAATGTTATTAATGATAATTTTACTACCATTACTTCAGGAACATTTTGATGGTTTTTGCAGTACATGCACTCAATAAAACTGCCAAAAACCTGTATCTTGAGACATAACTGATGGGGAAAAATAGGTAGGCCTCTCCAGCACTTGAGATTTGACCATAATGGTAACAGATTAACAGACTTCCCCAATTCAGAAATCACAAGCCACATGTGGATTTGATATTACTTAAATTTTTATCAAATAACTCTTTGCCATAGCTACATCATAATCAGCAGGAAGTCTAAGACAGCACCTAATACTTCCTCCTAATTTATTAATGTGGGTATTAATTTCTTCGTCTATGAAGGTGAAATAAATATTCCAGAATTTGAATCAACAACAGCTGCCAACATGAGTAACTTAGAGGTAGATATCCTCAGTGTAGCAAAGTACCTTAAATCACTTGATAAAGTTAAGTCCTCCAGTACAGACTGTATACCAATAAGATTCCTTTCAGAGTATGCTGATATAATATCGCCATACTTAGCAGTCATATACAACCACTCGCTCAATAAAAGATCCATACATGAAGACTGGGAAGTTCCACAGGTCACACCAACACTGAAGAAAGGAAATAGAAGTAATTTGCTGAATTACAGACCCATATCACTGTCGTCAATTTGCATTAGGATTTTCGGACATATACTGTGTTTGAACATTATTAATTACCTTGAAGAAAACAGTCTGTTGATAAATAGTCAGCATGGATTCAGAAAAATCAGTCTTTTGAAATGCAACTAGTTCTTTATTTACATGATATGAGGAGTGTTCCTGAAAAGGGATCCCAAATTGATTCCGTATTTGCTTTTGACACTGTTGCTCACAAATGAATTCTAATCATATTGTATGCCTCAGTTGTGGAATGGATTCGTGACTTACTGTACGAAAGACCACAGTTCATAATTTGTAACTGACGGAAAGTCAGTGAGTAAAACAGAAATGATACTTATGTTCCACAAGGTAGTTTTACAGGCTCTCTGCTGTTCCTAATCATATAAATGATTTAGGAGACAATTTGAGCAGCCCTCCTAGATGGTTTGCAGATGATGCTGTCATTTACCATCTAGTAAAGACATCAGAAGATCAAAATCAACTGTTAAATGATTTAGACAAGATATCTGTATGTTGCAAAAAGTGGCAACTGACTCGAAATAATGAAAAGTGTGAGGTCATCCACATGAGTACTACAAGGAGTGCATTAAATTATGGTTACATAGTAAATCAGTCAAATCTAAAGACTGTTAGTTCAATAAATACCTATGGCTTACAATGATGAACAACTTAAAATGGAACACTCATATAGATAACTTTATGGGGCAGGTGAACCTAAGACTGTGTTTTATTGGCAGAACACTTACCAGGAATCCCCTGAGTGCGAGATTGCAAAAGGCCAATTATGTTTACAGTTTTCGATGCCCCACATATTGTGTACCATGCAACCACAACATTGCCTGCTAATAGCAACAGGGGGTGGAAATGGAGGTATCCAATGGCGAGCACAGCATGAGGCTACAGAGCATAGTTGAACTGCTTAGTCAAAGAGTAACTCAACAGTACTACAGAGCCAGTGGCATTGATACAAAGCAGAGCAATGGCAATGATAGGCAGAGCAACATTGCATTATACTACAGCAACAGTTGCCAAAACTGACGTTTCATCACCAAGGAATCCAAGGAATTTCACAAAATGGAAAATAAGTGGTAGATAAAATATTAGTGTTCCTGCAAGATTAGTCAGTGGAAAGTGTGGTGCTGGATATGCTTGACTGTGTGGACAATGTACAGAGGAGTGCAATGACGACGATACATGCTTAATAAGTGAAAGTAATAT